>NC_091839.1:38413475-38570975 GCF_037783145.1 Equus przewalskii
ATCCTCAGGACAGGAATTTTGGAAGCTAATGCAGTGGCCCAGGTGTAAAAAGCAAGAAGCAACAAATCATCAGTTCCCCAGTGATCAGTGGTGAGTCACGTTGACGCCACATATCCCCAGATATGAATATGATGAGGACGCACCTCACCTCTGTGACATTCTCCCTAAAAATCCATAACCTCGGTCTAACAATGAGAAAACATCAGACAAACCCAACCTGAGGGACGGTATACAAAAACCAGTACTCTTCAAAAGTGTCAAGGTCATGAAAGACAAAAAAAAAAAAGACCGAGAAATTGCTACAGATTAGAGGAGGCTAAAGATACACGACAAGCAGATGCAGGGTGGTACCTGGATTGGATTCTGGAACAGAAAAAGCATATTGGTGGTATAACTGGTGAAATCCAAACAAAACCAGTAGTATAGTTAATAGTCCCAATTCAATGTAGATTTTTTAGCTTTGATGGTTACATACGCTGTTAACATTAGGGGAAGGTGGGTGAGGGGTACGCCGGAAGTCTCTGTACTACCTTTCAACTCTTCTGTAACTCTAAAATTACTTTAAGTTAAAAAAAGAAAACTACCAGTTTCTCTACCTGCTTCTAGCAGGGTGCTGAAAGGTGGGCAGGACAAAATCTGGCAGGGTAAGGATTAGAGGGTGTTCCAGAGGAACAGGTCTTGTATGACCCCAGGCTCTGCTGCTCCCAATCTGTACGGACTTTCCTGGACAAATGATTTACACTCTCTATGATGGTTAATTTTATGTGTCAATTTGACCAGCCCACAGGATGCCTAGATAACTGGTTGAGCAGCATTTCTCAGTGGATTTGTGAGGTTGTGAGGGCATTTCTGGAAGAGATTAGCATTTGAATTGGTGGACTGAGGAAAGCAGATGGCCCTTCCCAATGTGGGTGGCCATCATCCAATCCACTGAGGGCCTGAACAGAATAAAAAGGCAGAGGAAGGTTGAACTCGCTCTCTGCCTGACTGCTGAGCTGTAACATCGATCTTTTCCTGTCCTCAGTGTTCCTCGTTCTCAGGCCATCAGACGCAAACTGGAATCTGTGCCATTGGCTCTCTGACTCTTAGGACTTCCAACGACACTAGCAGATTTCCTGGATCTCCAGTTTGCAGATGGCAGATCGTGGGACTTCTTCGCGTCTATAGTCACAGGAGACTATACCTCATGGTAAATCTCTTACATGCGTATATCTGATATTGGTTCTATTTCTCTGGAGAATCCTGATTAGTACCCAATTTAAGCCTTAAAGCACACATCTTTAAAACAGGGCTAGCAAGGACAGTCTTTTCTACAATTAGTGCTGGGAAAACTGGATATCCACATGCAAAAGAATGACTTTGCACTTTTATTTTACACCATATACAAAAACTAACTCCAAATGGATCAAAGACCTAAACCTAAGAGCTAAAACTCAGAAAAAATATAAAAGAAAGGATACCTGATATTGGATTTGGCAGTGATTTCTCAGATACGACACTAAAAGCACAGGCAACAAAAGAAAAAATAGTTACATCAAATTTCATCAAAATATAAAACTTTGTGCATCAAAGGGCACTATCAACAGAATGAAAACGTAACCCGTGGAATGGGAGAAAATATTTGCAAATCATATTTCTATAAGGGATTAATATCTAGACTATATAAAGGCTCCTACAACTCAAAAACAACAAAATAATCCTACTAAAATATGGGCAAAGGACTTGAATGGACATTTCTCTAAGTAAGATATATAAATAGCCAATAAGCACATGAAAAGATGCTCAACATCACTAATCATGAGGGAAATGTAAATTAAACCACAATGAGAAACCACTTCAAACCTCTTAGGATGGTTTTTATCAAAAAAAGAGAAAATAAGTACTGGTTAGGATGTGGAGAAATTGAACCCTTTGTGCATTGCCAGTGGGAATGGAAAACGGCTCAGCCATTATAGAGGAAAGTATGGCAGTTCCTCAAAAAATTAAACATGGAACCACCATACGATCCTGCAATTCCACTTCTGAGTATAGACGCAAAACAACTGAAAGCAGGGACTTGAACAGATATTTGTACACCGTGTTCATAGCAGCATTATTCACAACAGCCAAAAGGTGGAAACAGCCCGTGTCCATCAACGGATGAATGGATAAACAAGATGTGGTATATACATACAATGGAATATTATTCAGCCTTAAAAAGGAAGGAAATTCTGACACATGCTACTACACAGATGAACCTTGAGGATGACAAATAAAAATGGCAAGTAATAGGCTATATTGGAGTATATGAGGAAGCCATTTGGTGTAAACCTAATTCGGCCTGACCTTGTCTTTCCAAAAGGGCCTGACCGAGGCCGTTGAGCATGCATTGTATATCTGCTTTAGAGATTCCCTATGGCATGAGCAAAGGTCCTTGAGATAAAGGTGCAACTTCTCTCCCCCTCCCAACGTTGGCATCTCCTTAAAGATTAAGTATCTTTCTTTAGGCTGGGAACCGATTGCAGCGCTCATCTGTGACCGCCCAGCCCGAGGCAACACACCTGCCACCCCACGGCGTTCACTGAGACAGCAGACCTATCTGCTGTTTCCATCAATCGCTGTGCTGACAGAGCAGCCTCGTGACTATTGTAAAAGGGACATTTCAATCATATGTGAAACATCCTCTTTGAGGGTATATAACCACCCTGTGTACCCCCGCTTCTTTGGAGTGCTCTGTTCCTTTGTGGAAAGACTCGCCCGGGTTATAATCCTCAGATTTAAGTTCAGAATAAACTCACCCAAACTTTCATTTATAGATTGGTTATGGATTATTTTTTGTCGACAAGGACATTATATAAGTGAAATAAATCAGTCACAAAAGGACAAATATTGTATGATTCCACTTTTATGAGCCGCCTTGTGTCATCAGGTTCATCGAGACAGAGAGCAGAACGGTGGTTGCTGAGGACTGAGGGCAGCTGCTGCTTTATGGTACAGAGTTTCAGTTTGGGAAGATGAGAAAGTTCTGGAGGCGGTTGGCGGTGATGAGAACATACTTAATGCACTAAACTGTCCACTTCAAAATGGTTAAGTGGTAAGTTTTGTTATGTATATTTCATCCCAAAAAGCTTAAAAAAATAAAAAGTAACCGGACTGACGATGCATTTTGGAGAAGTGTGAGGACTACGTGTGCTGTTCTGGAAAGCACAAATCATGGGACACCTGATAGGGACTCCAAACTAATCGCTTCTCCTTCCCTTCCCAAACCTGCTGGATGACCGACAGCACTCGGGAATCACTCCGTTACACAGAGGGAAAGCCTGCAGCAATTTCACATTCGATTATAACGATGATTCGTTTATTGTACTCCACATTTCTGTTATTGCCTTCCCTGCCACAAGCTTTGCCTCAAAACACACCCACCCCCCAAAACACACAAAGACCCCATCCTTCAAACGCTAAAACCTCAAAAATAGGACAGAGAGAAAAAATGCCTAGAAAAGCAACAGAAGGCATCATCACGTTCTCATAGCTGCTGATTTTACTCCGCAGGGTCCGTTTGAGTTTCCATGAGCAACAACAGCACCGCTGCTGTTTTATCGCTAAGGTTTTAATCGTGAGTAAATGCAGGACTGGCTTCGAACGATTTCTTAGCTTCTGAGGTTCTGCATCGAAACAACGTATACTTGGTGCGTTCTCAAACTGGAAAGACAGCAGTCGGCCACATCTCAAAGGCGTCTTCGGCTCCACAGCCCAAAGAGCAGAGTGCGCCTCTCTCTATTCCTGTCTCCCTCTCATCTCGCCCATCTTTCTTTCCACCTCCTCTCTTTTCCCTCTCTCTCTTTCAAGTGATGAGCTCGCGCAACCACAAGCCCAACAGAAATCACGCATTCTTCTTGGGAAAGATTAGTGCCTCCAAAGAGGCGAGAAGCAGCGAGGCCCCACCCACGGGGTGGACCCTTCGACTCCTCCCTCGCGCCAAGAAACAGCAGCCCCCGGCCGTGGGGTCGCGGGCGCCCAGGCTCCGCGCTCGGGCTGGAATCGTGGCCGGTGGCCGCTTCCCGCTGGGAACAACCTCCGCACTGTTCTTGCAGGGAGCGGGCGCCAGCCGTCTGCCGCCAGCCGCCAGCCGCGCCGCAGCGCCCGGGGTGCCAGGGTCAGATCGGGTGACCGCGCAGGCATGCGCCTGGCCGTGGAGCCGGCCTCCGGACAAAAGGAGGGCGCGTCCCGGTCCCGGCTCCGCCCCGCCCCGCCCGCCGGCCAGGGCGCGTATCTCGGGCGTCCGCCGCGCGAGCGTACCCGCCACCACTCGCCGCCACTCGCCCGGCCCGCCTGCAGTTGCGCCCGCTCCACGCGGCGCAGCCATGTGTCCCCGAGCCGCCCGAGCGCCAGCACTGCGGCTCCTGGCGCTGGGCGCGCTGCTGTGGCCGGCGGCCGGCGCCTGGGAGCTCACCATCCTGCACACCAACGACGTGCACAGCCGGCTGGAGCAGACCAGCGAGGACTCGAGCAAGTGTGTCAACGCCAGCCGCTGCGTGGGCGGCGTGGCGCGCCTCTTCACCAAGGTGCAGGAGATCCGCCGAGCCGAGCCCCACGTGCTGCTGCTCGACGCGGGCGACCAGTACCAGGGCACCCTCTGGTTCACCGTGTACAAGGGCGCCGAGGTGGTGCACTTCATGAACGCCCTGCGCTACGATGCCATGGTAAGAGGGCGGCTGCCGGGAGGCGCGGGAGCCCCGGTGGGAGGAGTCCCCGAACCGAGAGAGAACCGGGGTGAAGGAGCAGTCAATGGCATGGCACGGGGTGGCAAGCCTAGGACCCGGGCGCACAGTGATGTGGGGAGAAAGCCAGACTCTGGCCAGTGTGCCAGGTGGATGCAGACACAGAAGTCCCTTGGGTGATTTGTCCTAAACAGACTGATGTCGTGGGGCCCCTACTGTGAGATGGGGTATTTAGAAGAGCGGGACCCAGCCCTGCCTACTAGGGGGTTCAACTGGGATGCGTGGGAGCGTTGGCAATTATCCAGTGCCAGGGACCGAAGTAGACCTGTCGGGCATCTCTCTCGTTCACTGCTCTGTCTTTAGAAGAATGCTTTATCTCTATCTTATCGGAAAAGAAAGTCTGGGTCAAAGAGGATCAGTACATTATCCAGGTCATCAGCTCCCAAAGATAAGAATGGACGCCAGATCCCTTTGACCCCAGAGCTGGTGCATGCTTAATCAGCTCACAGCGTTGGGGTAGACTGGCGGGGTTCAACCACCTTCTGTGTGTGGGTTACTTCCTCTGTCTCTGCCTTACTTCCAGCCCCTATCAAATGGGAACAGTAATTATGTCTACCCTCAGAGGGTTGTCTGACACACAGTTTGGACTCTGTAAGTGTGAGTTCTTCTTATTACCAGACACTACTGTATAGGTTTAAAAAATGAAAGCAGGTTCCAGAGAGGACCAGAATGTAGAAAGAGTGGGGTTTGAAAGGATTTCAATAAAATCAGTTTGGCAGCAGAGATTTAGGAAGAGAGTCCAACTTAAGAGATGAGAGGCTCTTAAAACATGTGCAAGAGTTTAAGTTCAAGCTTCCAATTGCTCTGATAAAGGCGATGCCTTTTTGTTCAACTAAATTCTAGAAAAGGAGCAGAGAAGGGTTACAGAGTAATAAATAAGTGTGACCAAAACATATATATGGTTTGTTTGCTTTTTTAAATCAAACCACCACCCAAGTTTAATCCTGTGTAAAAGCCTAAAGTAAAGGGATTTTGTAGAGAAACCGGGGACAAAAAATCCTAGGAGCTTCGGAGGAGGAAGAACAGAGCAGGAGTCCAGGGAAATCTGAGAGATCCACGTGTGTGGAAGGAAGATGCGTGGTCCTGGCCAGGATACGAAGGGTTGACGAGGCCCTTGGTGTGGGAAGAGAGTAGAGGTCAGCAAAGCGCAATGCTGCATTTTTTCCGCTGGAAACTTGGAGGGAGGAGGACAGGAAATGGTAAAAGAGTAGAGCTGTTTGGTATTTTCCCCCGACAAGAAAGCTCATTTTAGAGAGATGAGAGAGGGGCAGAGAGCTCCTCTCCCTTCCGATTGTGGGTTTTAAGGGTATCAGGGCTGCTGAAAGCAGCAGCGATTCAAACAGATCCCTAAGCCCCAGAGTTCATCTGCAGGGCTCGCTGGTGGCCGGCCTCTGCTGGCGGAGTACCTATTAATTGAATTGTTACTAGCCTACCTACGTTTCCGTTTCTTCCCAGAAGAGTAGAATAAACCTTCCATGTTTGTTTCGACTTCAATACACCACAACTTTGTAAACTTTTCTTTTTGCGACATCCTTTTCTCCACGGTTATATAAACTCCTTTTGGTAGGAAAAAAAAAATGGAGAATTCTTAGTTTTTCCTAATAATGATATTTTCCTCTTGAAGTCCAATTGAGCTCATGGCGTTAATCATCGCATCAGGTGTTTCTGACAGTACTCCCGGGGAGGCTGATCAGCTACAAGTTACAGCCCATCACCCCCAGGAATGTTAACTATACTTTTTGTTGGATGGAATTACTTTCTTTTAAATTTTGCTCAAAATAATTGGCCTGAGACCCGAGGAAAAAATAGGCTAATTATATATAGCTGGCAGAAGGTAAAGAGAGGGCGGAGAGCCAGTGGTGAGGCTGATGGCCATGCTCCTGATAGCATCTCTGTAGTTCTGGGGTTTGACAAACATGACTTGACCTGCATGAAATCATCGTGCTTGTAATACTTTAGCGTGTGCTAGCGCTCTGCCCTCTTGTTGTACGGAGATTGTTCACTTTTTGCTTATGTTAGCCCCCTCTCCTGGAATTCACTGCTGTTCTGCTATAAAGCTTCCCCCACCACACCCATCCACCCGCCACGTCTTGAATCGCAGGAAGCTGGAGAGTCACATCACAGTGGAAAACAGCTGTGGAGGGGCATCTCCAGTTCTCCAGAAACTAGACATCGTTAGAGGAGCCACATCTAAGGACTCGAGGGTGTAGAGGGCAAAGAGGAAACTCCTAGAATCTAGCTTAACTCCAGGAGCACTAGCCTCTGAGGAGGTCCAGGCTTTCTAGCCCTGCATGTCCCAAGGATTGCTGTGGGGTCCTTCTGAGAGGCAAGCCTGGAGACCCCCAGACCCAGCTCCTGGAGGGAGGATGTCGAAAGTGCTAGTTGGGCAGCCAGCCCCGTGGCCAAGTGGTTAAGTTTGCACTCTCCACTTTGGTGGCCCAGGGTTTTGCTGGTGGGACCCTGACATGGCACTGCTCATCAGGCCATGCTGAGGCGGCGTCCCACATACCACAACCAGAGGCACTCACAACTAGAAGATACAACTATGTACCCGGGGGCTTTGGGGAGAAGAAGAAAAAACAAAAAAAAGATTGGCAACAGATGTTAGCTCAGGTGTCAATCTTTAAAGAAAAAAAAAGTACTGGTTGGTATAGCTGTCTAGATGGACTGGTGTCGTGTCCCCTGAGGCACCAGGAGGACAGCCTGGATGCCCTCACAGCATGAGCTTGGCCAGCTTGCTTTCTCTGAGCCTCGTGTTCCTGAACTGTACAATAGGGGGGATCACGCCCAGCCCACCGTGTAGGATTTTTGTGAGCCATACATGCGATGCGTGTAAAATTCCCAAGCACCCTGCCGGCTCGTAGTAAGTGGTCAGTGAAGCTTCGCCCTGAGCGCCCTGCCAAAAAAAAAGGTTGTGAGGAAGGGAAGGCCTGGTTTTGCGGCCGTCAGTTTATCTAACTCTTACTGGTCAGCCACGCTGCCTAAACTGTTCTTAGTGTTTACTCACTGAGTGGACGTATGAAATCCCCCAAAGCACAGAGTCCAAGGGGATTCATTCCCAGAGAGGGGATGCTTGCCATCGACGTGGGCTGTGAGGAAGACAGCTTCAGTACAGAAGGGCGGCCTGTTTCCGGCAGGCCCTGCATCTGAGGCCCTGCGCCTGAGGCCCTGGGCCCTGAACCCACTTTCTGTCCAAAAGCCTGCAGCCTTATTGACCTCAGCATATTGCTCCCAGCGGCCTGAGCCAGGGGCCAGCCCGGCGTAGACCATGGCCCTGCCTTGAACTCCCCCAGGGACCATTAGTCAGATCTCCTTTGTCACATTCCCCTCCTTCCACGCCGGCAACCACGCTAATGTGCGTGATGTTGATGTTTTGTTTCTGTGTGTACTGCAGAAACTTTATTATTGTTTTAGGTGCTTTTTTTTTCTTAGGAGGATTAGCCTTGAGCTAATATCTGCCGCCAATCCTCCTCTTTTTGCTGAGGAAGATTGGCCCTGAGCTAACATCCCTGCCTATCTTCCTCTGTTTTATGTGTGGGATGCCTGCCACATCATGGCTTGATAAGTGGTGCAGAGTTTGGCACCTGGAATCCAAACCGGCGAACCCAGGGCCGCCGAAGCAGAACGTGCGAACTTAACTGCTGCGCCACTGGGCCCACCCAGTGCTTGTATTTTTAAATTATGTAACACGTCGTGTTACTCAGCTCATTCTGTTTCTTACTTTTGTCCCAAACTGGTGTTTTTACAATTTCTCCATGCTGCTCTGTGTCTACCATGTGCGTGTACTGTGCATCGTGCCCCCTGTAGGTCCCACATGTGAGGATGTCTTTGGGACTCATCCCCAAGGGCAGAATTGCTGGTCACAGGGATGGGGCACGCACTTGGATGAAGGACTGCCCGATTGCTTTCCCAGAGCCTCTGCGCTCCCGCTCACACCCACACAGTGTGAACCCTCCATGTCCTCCCCCATACCTTCAGTATTATCCAGCTTTGCGGTAGGTGCAAAATAACATCTTCTTATTTGGTCTTGTATTTTTCTAATAACTAGTGAGTTTGAGATGTTTGTTAACTTTTTGGGTTTCCTCTTCCCAAATTGCATGTTCATATTCTTTGCTCTTTTTTTTTAAACTTCTTTTGCTCTGTTTTTCTTAATTTTCAGGAGTTCCAGGCATTGGTCTGTGATCAATTTTAGACAATGCAGATAGATTCTGATTATGTTATGTCTATTAACTTTGTCCATAGTGTCTTTCGTTGAACAGAAATCCTTCATTTGGTATAATCAAATTAATCTTTTTTATTTTTTGCCTTGTGGTTTGTGCTTTTGAAGGTGTACATAAGAGTTTATTACTTTGAAGCTTATCCTCCCCAGCACTCATCACCAGAAGTTCAGAAATTGGCATTGTTCTCTCTGCCTTCTGAGAGAGAATTAGTCTGTAATCTGAGGCCGTGACATTCACCTCTCTGGGTCACTGGTTCCTCGTCTATAAAACAGGAGATTTGAACCAGCTCATCTCTCAGCTTCCTCACGTCTCTAAACAAATGGCATCCTAAGAAGGGTTTTCATTCCATTTCAACTCAGTGAAACGTTTCAATTCAGGGAAGGGCCAAGAGGACGGAGCAAAGGTGCAGAGGCAGGAATCTGCAAGATGGCCCAACCTGGACCAGAGCCAGGTGGCAGGAATCATGGGAGATGAGGTTGTGTACTGCTTAAAGGCCGCCATGAAAAGTTTGGGCTCTCCCCTGTTGTCATGGGGAGCCACAGAGGTTTCTGAGTAGAGGGCAAGTGTGGTGTAATAAAAAATAAATATTTCATCTTTGTCCCCAGTTCCTGGCAAACAGCTCCCCAGACCCTTGGAATCTCCCCAGTGATAAGTGTCTTTTGTATACTAATGAGATAATTGACCTTAATAAAATCCCTTCCTGAGTTCTGTGAGTCGTTCTAGCGAATTATCAAACCTGTGGAGGGGATGGTGGGAACCCCCAAGTTATGGCTGATCGGTCAGAAGTGAAGGTCGCCCAGGACTTGCAACTGGTGTCTGAAGTAGGGGGCAGCCTTGTGGCACTGTCGATGAAAATAATCCATAACCAACCTATAAATGAAAATTTGGGAGAGTTTATTCTGAGCTAGAATGTGAGGACCATGGCCTGAGAGAGTCCTTCCACAAAGGAATGGAGCACTCCAAAGACGCGGGGGTATACAGGGTGGTTATATACCCTCAAAGAGGATGTTTCACATATGATTCAAATGTCCCTCCCACAATAGTCACAAGATTGCCCTGTCAGCACAGCGTTTGATGGACACAGCAGGTAGTGGATCTGTTATCTCGGCGGGCATAGCAGGAAGCAAGTCTGTCGTCTTGAGCTGGGTGGTCACAGGTGAGCGCAGCAGTCGGTTCCTAGCCTAAGGAAAGATGCTTAATCAAGGAATTGCCAACATTGGGAGGGGAAGGGAAGTTGCACCTTTATCTCAAGGGCCTTTGTTCTTGCCATAGGAAATGTCTAAAGCAGATATACAATGCATGCTCAACGGCCATGGTCAGGCCCTTTTGGAAAGACAAGGTCAGGCCGAATTAGGTTTACACCAAATGGCTTCTTCATATACTCACATATATCCTATTGCTTGCCATTTCTATTTGTCAGCACCGAGCCCTTCACTTGTGAGATCTGATGCTCACTCCGGATAGACAGTGTCAGAATTGAATTGAATTGTTGGACACCCAGTTGGTAACCACAGAGAACTGGAGAACTGGTTGACGTGAGGAAAATCCTCTCAGCATCATAGGAAAATCACGGTTTTGGAAGATGAGCAGAAATGGATGGGAAGGGGAAGAGGTTGGGAGAAGAGGCTGGGTAGTGGTGTGGGCGTGAGAGGCCAATGACTGAACTGTGATAAGGGGGATAGAAAGGCTGACTCCACAGGACCCAGTTTCAGTGGGCAGGCAGTATGGCGTAGGGCTAAGAGGGTGAACTCGGGCATGACTCTGTGTGGGGTCAAGTCCCCTCTGTGACAATTAGAATCTGTGGACTGTGTGAGCAGGTTGTTTAATCTCGTCAAGCCTCCATTCCCACATGTGAAGGTGGGTGTAATGGTAGTCTTCTTCCCATGGGGTTTAAAGGAGATGACAACACCTATAAAGTGCTTAGCACAGTGCCGGCCTGTCGTAAGGGGTCAGTCAGTGTGGGCTGTGCTCACCTTCTGCCGGCAGGGGTGGCTCGGGAGAGGGTGTGATCAAAGATGACTAAGGGTTCAATCTGGGGGCACGTGGAGAGTCAGCAGGATTTGACACCACTACACAGGAGAGCGAATTCTCCTGCTTAAGCTTACCTGCTGACAGCTGAAGCCTGCTATTGGAGCACAGAGATGCAATCAAAAGGCTTTTCCTGGGCTTACTGGACGTAGTTGGACCCTGGGGGGCCATGGCAGATGGGGCAGTGGAAAGAGATTCGTATGGGACGTCGGGACAGCCGGGTTTTGCTGCTTGCCTCTTTCAACTCATTAGCTACGTGAGTTTGGGCAGCACATTCCTGTCTAGAAGATGGGAGAGTTGGAGAGGGCCATCTGTGCGTGTCACTTCTCAGCATCTCAGTCCCCGCCCAGCCCTCTGTCTTGCCTCTAATCTGCCAATATAACTTGATTTGTCCCGGGACTTAATTTTACACGTAAGTCTGTTGGCCTGACAGCTCTGTTATTTCCTCCTCACAGTTCCTTTCATGCCAGCTATTTCTTTGTGAAGAGATGACTTGGGTCTTCTCCCAGGTCCCCTCTAGTCAGCCACTGTTTCCAAACCAAGAGGTGCCCAGGATTTTGGATGGAGAGCTCCTCTCTTAGTAACAGAATGATGGCCTAAGGAATGGGAGGGTGATGAGCCCGGTTTCAAGCCTGTTCAAGTCTTTGAGGCTCATTTATTCATTCAGTCCTCAAACATTCAGCAAGCCCTACCATGTGCCAGGTCTGGTCTAAGTGCTGCAGACAGTGAACCAGACCTGCCAGGGTGAAACTTACTGTGCAGTAGATAGAGGGGCGATGCTCATTTGAGCCCTTCCTAATCACATAGAGAGGCTGGGTAAGACCCATGAAGGAGGGAGCATAAGCAAAGCAAAAATGACTGAAATTCCAACACCTGTGCGTGAGGATTCTAGAGCTAAAGATCTGGGCTGCAGGAGACACAACTTCAGGTCCCCACATGTACTGTATATGCCCAAATTGACAGTGAGCGTGTTTCCTCTCCACTCCAAAAAGAATCCCTATACAAAGAGAAGTCACCTTGTATGCAAGTGCTTGCAAAGTCTCTCATATCAAGGAAACTCTCAGAATTACTTTTTCTTCGATAACAAAGCCATGTTCAAGGAAGACAGGTTAGCAGTGCTACTTTGGGAAGCTTGAGATAGCCTGATGGCAGTGATATTTTGTAAAAGACAAAGAATGTTGGTAGTTATTCCAGAGCTCAGGCCTCGGAAGCTGCGAGGGTCTGGGAAGTTGGATCCCCAAGCTTCAGGGATGTGGACAGCACCTACCCCATCCTGGCTGTGGCCACCACCCTCCTGCTTCCTGTTTTCCGGGCTGAGGTCCACACCAGAGCTGGGCTGGGTGAGACTGGCCTCAGGCACAGAGGCAGGAAACAAAGGCAGCTTCTTAGCTTGTCTTGTCCTTGTCCTAGCATCTGGTTTTCTTCACTGAAAATTGGAAAGAACCAAACAAATTGGCATCTTTCCCGACTTCATTTAAGGGTACGTCTGAATGTTCTGTAAATTCCCTCCGTGTCTATTTTCTTCAACCACATTACTAGAATTAAAAAATTCTCTTGACACCTCCTTTTCTCACTTGAATAATTGGTTCTCTATACAATCCAGACATTAGCTGGAGCCCTCTAGCCTCTCAGAGATGTAGTTAAACCCACCTGAACCCTAATTAGTTGAGCAGGTAATTCTAAATGTAACATGGATATGTGTATTTTGCATGTATGGAGAGTTTGTAGATGTTTTCATCTGCCATGGAAAATATGAAATGCTGTCTGTTCAGTACTCATTCATTCAATCATTCAACAGATATTGAAGTGCAAGTGAGCTGGGTTGGACACCCAGGATCTTTTCTGTCATTCAATCAGACACCACATTCACCTGCCAGGGCCAACATGCCTTGGCCCAGGACTGGGAAGGTGGAGCACAGCCCGTCACCAGAAATGGTCCACAACTCCAGAAATGTATCAGCCAAACCAAATGTAATTTATAATCCTCCCTGTTAAGGTTGTTGTTGAGTCTCCCTGAGTGATTGGCATTTGAGTCCCATTGTATAATAGACCAGGCTCTCCCCTAATCCGTAGATTATAGGGTGCACTGTGACTTCCCATCCTTAACAGAATGAGCTAGTGTGTAAATGACTAGCTAAATACATGTGTTGCAGATTTCTGACAAATGGTTTTTTGATGTTATTATAATTGATTTCTGTGGACTAAAAAGAAATTCTCTTCTTCTGTATCATGTGTACTACATTGCTCTTAAATCAATTCTTCTTTCCTTTGTTTTTCTTTTAATATCATGTTTAAGCCTCCTGTCTTCATTTGGGACATTTTCGACTGCCTCAGCCCTCATGTTTTCATCCCCTAATCTGTTTATACAATTGATGTTATTTCCCTCTGAGTTTCTCCTCACCAGCACCATGGTGGTGAAGCTTGCTCTCTGAGCCCCTTCAATCCTTAATGAGCAGGGTGTGCCTGCATCTTTGCCGGGCTGTCTCACACACATCCCTCTCTGTGGTTCCCACATGTTTTATGGATGGATGGAGGGATGGATGGACAGATGGATGGATGTGCTTAGGTCTTGCTCTCTCCCTGTATGCTCTGTCAGCTTCTTGAGGAGGACCAGGGCCTTGTTACTTGGTACTCTAGAACCCTGTGAGAAAACTAGTGAGTTGTTGAATGATACCCATCTCTACCAGGTGTTTACATCAGCAGCAGTTTGGCAGGGTGGTTAAGGCCCTGGATGCTGAAGCCTCACTACGATTGTTTAAACCCCAGCTCTGGTACTTGCTAGTGCCTCAGATTTCTTGTCTATGAAAAGAACAGATAAAGGCAACCAACCTCATAGCATTCTAAGGATTAAATGAGTTAATATGTGGACAGGGCCTGGCCATGTAGCATAAAGTCTTAACTATTAATATTTCTTTTTGTCATGTTTTTTGTTCTTTAAAAAAATCTTCCTTTTCTTGAAATTCCTTTATGTCAAATTCACTGGTAATTTTACAGTCCTCTGCAAACAAAGCTGAGGCTATGAAATCCCCCCTTTCTAATTCAGTTATAGCTATCGTTTGACAGACCAAAGAGTTAATCTCCTTAGCAGATTTGCAATAAAAAGAGACTTCAAAAAGTTCCACTGTCGACCAATGACATCAGTATCATGGCAGAGTGAGTTGTTCCCTTTTTCTCTCCCCTCTAAGTTACAACTAAATGGGATGCTCATTAACCAGCAGAAGATTCCCTGCACAGCACAACAGAACATCTGAGAGATCCATACAGCCGTGCCTCTGAAGGTGGGTAGACTGGATCCCTAGGATGCAGTAGAACCTAGGTGAGCACACTCCTCTCGCTTCCCGGTGGCAGTGAGCTAGGTCATGGATCTTCACACAGTGGCAGGCACTTCTGTAGGAGGAGTTTGGGGCAGCCTGGCCTGTGTGACTTCTCTGGCAGCTGTAGCCTGGCCTGTGTGACTTCTCTGGCATCTGTAGCCTGGCCTGTGAGAGCATCCACCATGCTGCAGTGGCCGCACCAATGGCAATGCTCTACACCGAGTGGTGGTGGCTCAGCCCTGGTGAAGGCGCCTGTCCACTGATCGCAGTGCAGGTGAGAAGGCACCCCACCTGCTCAGAAGGTGCCCTGCCCACGGAGCACAGCAGCTCGAAAAACTGACGGAGTGGTGGCTCAGCCCCAGCAAAGGCACCTGCCCACCAGTACAGCGCAGGTAGGAAGGTGCCTCGCCGGCTCGAAGGCACTCCACCTGTGGAGCACAGCAGATTGCAGGAGACAATGTGGCTCAGTCTCTGCACAAGTGCCCCACCCACCTAGTGCAGTAGCTCAGCCTGTCCCCTGCCAAGAGCAGGGGCCCCACTTGCACGAGAGTGACCCATCCACTGAGCACAGAGGCCCAGCCTATGGGGCACAACCTGCCTGCCCAGTGCAGAGGCCCTGCCCTTGTGAGCACAACCTGCAGAATGGCTGCAGCCAGCCTGTACAAACACAAAGCAGCCGTACCTACACAACTACCAGCATAGGGAATGGGATCAGAAAACACAGCTCCTGCTTCCCTCTAGTAGTGGCAGTTGGAATCTGAACATGATACTACCGCAAATGTGCCAGCAAAGGATTGATTCATCAAACACCATGAAGAACTACAGCAACACTTCAGAACAGAAGGATAATGACAAGTCTCCAGAAACCAATCCTGAAGTCTCAGAAATTTACAATCCAAATGACAGAGAATTCAAAATACTTGTCATAAAGAAACTCAGTGAGTTACAAGAAAACTCAGAAAGACAGTTCAGTGAGCTCAGGAATAAAGTTAGTGAGCAGAAGGAATAGTTCTCCAGAGAGATCGAAACCCCCTCAAAAAAAGCCAAACAGAAATTCTGGATATGAAGAACACAATTAATTAGATAAAAATCTAGAACCCACAAAAAATAGAGCTGATATTATGGAGGACAAAATTAGTGCATTGGAGGATAGAAATATAGAATTGCTTCAGGTGGAGGAGGAAATAAAACTAAAATGGTAAAAAATTAAGAAATGCTTTGAGAAATATCTGATTTAATTAGCAAAAGCAATATAAGGATTATAGGTATTCAACAGGGAGGTGGGAGGGAGAAAAGAGCAAAGAGCTTGTTCACAGAAATAATAGCTGAAAAATTCCCAAACCTGGGGAAGAAACTAGAGTTACAAGTACATGAAGTCAATAGAATTCCTAATTATTTCAATGCAAAAAAACCTTCTCCAAGGCATATAATATTAAAACTGGCAAAAGTCAGTGACGAAGAGAAAATATTAAGGGCTAGAAGGCAGAAGAAAATAACCTACAAAGGAACTCATATCAGGCTTTCAGCAGAGTTCTCAGCAGGAATCTTACCAGCTAGGAGAGAATGGAATGATAGATTCAAAATACTGAAAGACAAAAACTTTCAGCCAAGAATACTCTATCCAGTGAAACTATCCTTCGGATATGATGGAGAAATAAAGGCTTTCCCAGATAAACAAAAGGTGAGGGAGATCATCACCACTAGACCTCACTTACAAGAAACAATGAAGGAAGCCCTCCAACCTGTAACAAAAAGGCAAAGGTTTACAAAGCTTTGAGCAAGGAGATAAATAGACAGACAAAATCAGAAAACCGCAGCCCTGTATCAGAACAGGTTAG
The DNA here is from genome assembly GCF_037783145.1 of Equus przewalskii. Lineage (NCBI taxonomy): Eukaryota > Metazoa > Chordata > Mammalia > Perissodactyla > Equidae > Equus > Equus przewalskii. The sequence continues at coordinate 38,429,636 of NC_091839.1, forward strand.
CAAACAATTATAAAAGGTAAAGGAAAGAAAGCATCAAAAACAACTATAAATGCTTTGATTTAGTTACAAACTCACAAGACAAAACAGAATAGTGACAACAGTAACTCAGAAGGGGAAGAGAAAAGGATGGAACCTGCTTAGGGTAATGGACATAAGAGACTATCAGAAAATGGACTGTCTCATCTTATAGTAACCACTAAACAAAAAATCAGAGCAGAGCCACGATTGATAAATAAAGAGAAAACTGAGAAAACCATCACAGAAAACCACCAAATTGAAATGGCAGTCTGAAAAAGAAGGGAAAAGAAACAATGGAAATATAGAACAGCCAGGAAAAAAAGATAAAATGGCAGTATTAAGCCCTCATATATCAATAATCACTCTAAATATAAATGGATTGAATTCTCCAATCAAAAGACAGAGAGTGGCAGGATGGATTAAGAAACAAGACCCAACAATATGCTGTCTCCAGGAAGTGCATCTCAGCTCTAAAGATAAGCACAAGTTCAGAGTGAACAGATGGAAGATGATACTCCAAGTAAATGCCAAACAAAAGAAAGTAGGGGTTGCCATACTTATATCAGACAAAGTAGACTTCAAGATAAAAAAAAAAGACAATGAGAGGGGCTGGCCCCATGGCCGAGTGGTTAAGTTCACGTGCTCCACTGCAGGCAGCCTAGTGTTTCGTTGGTTCGAATCCTGGGCACCGACATGGCACTGCTTATCAAACCACGCTGAGGCAGCGTCCCACATACCACAGCTAGAAGCACCAAAGTATATAAAGCAACTACTAACAGACCTAAAGGGAGAAATTGACAGTAACACAATAACAGTAGGGGACCTCAACACTCCACTTACATCAATGGAAAGATAATCCAGACAGAAGGTCAACAAGGAAATAGTGGCCTTAAATGAAACACTAGACCAGGTGGACTTAATAGCTATAGGTAGAACATTCTGTACAAAAACAGCAGAATATACATTCTTATTAAGTACGCATGGAACATTCTCAAAGATAAATCATATGTTGGGAAACAAGGCAAGCCTCAATAAATTTAAGAAGATTGAAATCATACCAAGCAACTTTTCTGAACACAATGCTATGAAATTAGAAATCATCTACAAGAAAAAGGCTGGGAAAGGCACAAATATGTGGAGATTAAACAACATGCTACTGAACAACCATTGGATCCATGAAGAAGTCAAAGGAGAAGTAAAAAAATACCTGGAGACAAATGAAAATGAAAAGACAACATACCAACTCTTATGGAATGCAGCAAAAGTGGTGCAAAGAGGGAAATTTATAGCAACACAGGCCTACCTCAATGAACAAGAAAAAATTTAAATTAATAATCATAAACTACACCTAACAGAAGTAGAAAAAGAAAAACAAACAAAGCCCAAAGTCAGCAGAAGGAGGGAAATAATAAGAAATAGACCAGAAATAAGTGAAATAGAGACTAAGACAATAGAAAGGATCAAGACAACTAAGAGCTCGTTCTTTGAGAAGACAAACAAAATTGACAAACCCTTAGCCAGACTCACTAAGAAAAGAAGAGAGAAGGTGCAAATAAATAAAATTAAAAATTAAAGAGGAGGGGCCCAGTCCAGTGGCCTTGTGGTTAAGTTTGGTGTGCTCCGCTTTGACAGCCCCAGTTCAGTTCGAGGATGTGAACCTACATGACTTGTCAGCAGCCATGCTGTGGTGGTGACCCACATACAAAATAGAGGAAGATTTGCAGAGATGTTAGTTCAGGGCGAATCTTCCTCAAGCAAAAAGAGGAAGATTGGCAATAGATGTTGGCTCAGGATGAATCTTCCTCAGCAAAAGAAAAAAGGAGAAATTACAGCAGGTACCACAAAAATACAAAGGATTATAAGAGAATACTCTGAAAAACTATATGCCAACAAATTGGATAACCTAGAAGAAATGGATACATTCTTAGACTATACAAGCTCCCAAAACTGAATCAAGAAGAAATAGAGAGTCTGAATGGATCAATCACAAGTAGAGAGAGAGAAACAGCAATCAAAAACTTACCCCCCTAAAAAAAAGTTCAGGACCAGATGGCTTCTCTGGAGAATTCTACCAAACATTCAAAGAAGATTTACTACCTATCCTTCTCAAACTATTCCGAAAAATTGAAGAAGATAGAATACTTCCTGACTCATTCTATGAGGCCAAAATTACCCCGATACCAAAACCAGACAAGGACAACACAAAGAAGGAAAATTACAGGCCAATTTTGCTGATGAACATAGATGAAAAAATCCTCAACAAAATATTGGCAAATCAAATACAGCAATACATTAAAAGGATCATACACCATGACCAAGTGGGATTTATACCAGGAATTCAGGGATGGTTCAACATCCGCAAATCAATCAATGTGATACACCACATTAACAAAATAAGGAATAAAAAGCACATGATCACCTCAATAGATGCAGAGAAATCATTTGACAAGATCCAACATCCATTTGTGATAAAAAAGAAAACCTAAAAAAAATGGGCATAGAAGAAAGCACCTCAACATAATAAGGGCCATATATGACAAACCCATAGCCAACATCATACCTAATGGGGAAAAACTGAAAGCCATCCCTCTGAGAACAGGAACAAGACAAGGGTGCCCACTCTCACCACTCCTATTCAACATAGTACTGGAAGTTTTGGCCAGAGCAATTAGGCAAGAGAAAGAAATAAAAGGTATCCAAATAGGACAGGAAGAAGTAAAACTCTTGGTGTTTGACGATGACATGATTCTGTATATAAAGAAAACCATATAGAATCCACTAGAAAACTATTAGAAATAATAATAAAAAAAAAAACAGCAAAGTTGCAGGGTACAAAATCAACTTACAAAAATCACTTATGATGAACTAGCAGAAAGAGAAGTCAAGAGTACAATCCCATTTACAGTTGCAACACAAAGAATAAAATACCTAGGAATAAACATAACCAAGGAGGTGAAAGACCTCTACACAGAAAACTATAAGACATTATTGAAAGAAATTGAAGAAGACATAAAGAAATGGGGAGATATTCCATGCTCATGGGTTGGAAGAAGAAACATAGTAGAAGTGTCCATTACTGAAAGCAATCTACAGATTCTATGCAATCCCAATGAGAATCCCGAAGACATTCTTCATGGAAATAGAACAGCGAATCCTAGAGTTTATATGGAACAACAAAAGACAGTGAATAGCCAAAGCAATCCTGAGAAAAAAGAACAAAGCTGGATACCTCACAATCCCTGAATTCAAAGTATACTACAAAGCTAGAGTAATCAAAACTGCATGGTAGTGGCAGGAAAACAGACACACAAATCAATGGAACAGAATTGAAAACCCAGAAATAAAACCACACATGTATGGACAGCTAATCTTTGATAAAGAGGCCAAAAACATGCAATCAAGAAAGGAAAGTCTCTTCAATAAATGGTGTTGGGAAAACTGGACAGCTACATGCAAAAGAATGAAAGTAGACCATTATCTTAAACCATACACAAGAATTAACTCAAAATGGATTAAAGACTTGAATGTAAGACCTGAAACCATTAAAGTCCTAGAAGAAAATACAGGCAGTACACTCTGACATTCTTCTTAGCAGCATCTTTTTGAATACCATGTCTAGTCAGGCAAGGGAAACAAAAGAAAAACTCAACAAATGGGACTACCTGAGACTAAAAAGCTTCTGCAAGGCAAAGGAAACCATGAATGAAATGAAAAGACAGCCCACCAACTGGCAGAAAATGTTTGCAAGCCATGTATCCGACAAGGGGGTTAATTTCCAAAATATATACATTTCAACAACAAAAACAAACAATCCAAGCAAAAAATGGGCAGAGGATATGGACAAACATTTTTCCAAAGAAGATCCACAGATGGGCAACAGGCACATGAAAAGATGGTCAACATCACTAATTATTAGGGAAATGCAAGTCAAAACTACAGTGAGATATCACCTCACACCCATCAGAATGGCTATAATTAGCAAGACAAAAATGACAAATGTTGGAGAGGACGTGGAGAAAAGGGAACACTCATACACTGCTGGTGGGAGTGCAAACTGGTACAGCCACTATGGAAAACAGTATGGAGATTTCTCAAAAAATTAAAAATAGAAATATCATAGAATCTAGCTATTCCACTGCTGGGTGTTTATCCAAGGAACGTGAAATCAAAATACAGAGACTTATGCACCCCTGTGTTCATTGCAGCATTAATTGCAATAGCCAAGATGTGGAAGCAACCCAAATGCCCCTCAAGTGATGATGGATAAAGAAGATGTGATGTATAGATACACAATGGATAAAGAAGATGTGGTATATAAATACACAATGAAATACTACTCAGCTGTAATAAAAGACAAACCCATCCAATTTGCAACAACTTGGATAAAACTTGAGGGTATGATCTTAAGCAAAATAAGCCAGACAGAGAAAGACAAATACTGCATGGTTTCACTCATATGTGGAAGATAAACAAACACATGGATAAAGAGAATAGATTAGTGGTTCCCAGAGGGGATGGGAGGTGGGAGGTGGGCAAAAGAGGTAAAGTGGCACATATATATGGTGACAGATAAAAACTAGACTATTGATGGTGAGCACGATGCAGTCTATACAGAAACTGATAACATAATAATGTACACCGGAAATTACACAATGTTATAAACCATTATGACTTCAATAAAATAGCTAAAAGAAAGAAAAAGTGGAAACAACCTGTCCTTAAGGGAGTGGATCAAAAAAACGTATGGTTTATTCTTACAATGGACTGCTACACGGCAGTTAAAATAAATGAGTTATATTTACCAATATAGTGAGTAAACATTGCAATTTTAAAAGTTCCATTTTCTCCCTAATTGCCATCATGAAATCTCATAATGTTCATGCACAAGACACACAGAACAGTTCAACAAAGTTTTAAAAGACAATCTGTTCCACTCACAAAGTGGCAATAAGATCTTAGTAGAAATATAAATAACACAGGAAATGAAAACCAGGGACCCAGGCAGATGGCCCTGAGAGGGGCTGCCACCGGTGTGCGGGGGATGGTTATGCGGTTGGCTAAGGTTTTCACCGGCTTCCAAGCCGCTGAGTTTTTCTCATTTTACAAGTAAGACATTATTTACCGTTTGTTTTTATTTCCTGCTTCTGAAAAGTTCTAATGACTCACATAACAAATCATAGAGTAAAATGGGGCAGGAGGACTGGGTGGTTTTATTATTCATTCAGTAAACGTCTCCGGAGCAGTGGTGCCAGGCGCTCGTCTGGCGTCACCGAAGGTACAGGGACAGGGGACGCCCTGTGAGAACAATGTGTGACCGACCCCTACAGCAGGACAGGCGCTGTCCGAGACGTGCGTGAGAGGCAGGACAGACGCACAAGCCGGGGGGCTGTCGCCACGTCTTCTCAAGGAAGCGACACTCGAGCTGCATGTCGGGCAGCTCGTTACGTGTGGGCGGCTTAGTGTTCCTGGAACAGAGGGCACTTGAAGTTTGGCAGGAAAAATGAGGCCCCTGAGGGGAGATGGAGGAGGGTCACCCGATTGCGGCGGGAGGCGGGAGCCCTGGAGAGGCGGAAAGCTGGAGCTCGCAGTGGGCAGGTGGGGTTCGCGCACGCGCCGTGGGACGGCTGCTGTGACTAGGTAGGAGGTGTGAGCCTGGCGGCCAGGACACCCCCTGGAAAACTCCGGCGAGGTTTGGCTCAGAAGAGAGGAGCAGAGCGGGCAGTGGGCTGCGGTGGAGGAGGAGGCCGCTGGAGGGGCTGGTGCAGGAGCAGAGCCGCGGGCCTCCCCGGCGAGGTGGCCGGGAGCAGAGGGCTGCCCGGTGGCGCCCTGCCACCTGTTTCTCCGTCGGGGTGGAGGCCCTTTCCCGACCCTGGGACCACACGCATCCTCACTAGTGTCTCGTTCACTAGTTACTGGGGGGTCACTGTCTTTCCCTGCTCGGCTGAGAACTTGGCAGGGGGACTCGCTGGCCAGCAGCTGGGGAGTCTGGGGGAGGAAGGGCGGTGACCCCCAGATGGCTCGCAGACGGCTCCATGTATTGTCTCCGGAAGCGAGAAACCGGACTGTGGCCTGGGCTTCTGCCCAGCAGCCGCATCCCTGCCGGTGCATTGTCACAGTGGCTATAACCCACTTTGCTGCTTTCCTGCCGGGCAGGCCTAAAAGGGAGAGAGGGAGGGGTCGTTTCAAAGCTTGGAAAAAATCTAAATTTTCTGGTAGCACTTGGAATAAAAATTCAGCTGCAAGTCGAGGCCAACGAACCGAGGACGCTGCATCAGGAGCTGGCAGAGCCGGGCCGCCCTGACCTCCCCCTGGCTTTGTTTATCTGGGGACACATTTCCTGGTGGCGAACGCAGCCTCTCTCCTCGGTGAGGACAGGTTCTTGGCCTTTGGGGCTTTCCAGCTTTCAGGACTTTGCAGCTTGCTTGCCTTTTGTGGGCCAGTGTCCTGCTAAAATTATCACTCTGTGGCTGCTGTGTCCATCATCTGAGGCCTCTGAAACAGAACTCTTCACCAGTTTGGTACCCGAGGCCAGAGAGACTGTGTCTTGTAACCCTTTTTCCCCTTACAGTGTACGTAGATGCGATGACCCTGATTCAGAATTCTAGGTTGCAACCAGCCCCAGGGCTCAGGCCCAGTAACTCCAGCCTTGGGAACTGATTCTCTGTCTCTTTTTTTTTCCTCCCCTGCACCAATTATTTATTTACTTGTTCACTTATTTAGTAAATATTTACCAAGTATTTCTCCTGTGTTAGGTACCTTGTAAATGGATTATGGGGGCTTGGGTGAGAAAAGCATGGAAGTTGGCACGTGGCCGCCGAGGACAGTGCAATCAGGCAGCTGACTGTCGGTGTGACTCCTGGGTTCAGTTGCAGACCCCATCCGCGCTGTTCATGGAACAAACATGGTGAAGAGAGAGCAGTCAGGAAGGATTCCTTATTTGAAAGTATTGCCTCTAGCATTTGTTACTGACGATGTACTTTACTGTTGTTAGAAGCTGATAAATAGATTCCACACTTATAGTTATTATGATAGTACAGGCATGAAAGACAAATTTCATCTCAAATATCAATCTATAGCTGATGGACGGTAACTCCCCGCAGAACCAGGATAAGAAGGATTCTCAGGTTCAGTCCAAACTCAGTGGGAGAGACTGACAATCAATTAATTGGCATCTGCCATGGGCGAGGAATGGGCAGGGGACAGTGGCACTATGACATCATGCTTTTGTTTGCATTTCAACTTGGGTGGATACTAGGGACCTTCTATTTAATTTGATATGCAAGAGATGATAATTGAACGTTAAACTCTTTTTAGCTTACAGTGCATTGGAAATAAGTGAATAAAGATGTGATCACCTTGTAATCTCCTGAAAATGTGTCTTAAGTAAAGAAATAGCTTCTCCCCAAAGGGGAAGTAGACTTTAGCCTGCAGTCAGAACTCATGAGAATTATAAACCCAAAGTTTAGACACGACTGTAGGGTTACGCCTAACTGCAGGATATTTTTAATAATCAAAACAAGAAACTTGGAGTCAGAAGTCTTAGAGTATCATCATTCTCTTGTTGATGATTCATATGACCTGAAACGCCTTATGAGCCTTCAACTTAGTCAACAGAGAGTTTCCCCAAAGCCACTGGATTTTCACTAACTATCCACATCTAATGTAAATATTAACAGATACCTGCAGAAGGTGTTAAAAAATATCAGACTGTGTTCCTCAGAGTTCATTTAACAACCACAAGAGGATTTTGAGTCACAGAAGAATCAAATCTCGTCCTGTCCTTACATTTTCATTTGTTTTTAGCTTTCAACAGCAGGCAACATTTCAGGCGTTTGCGTGGCCAAAAATGCTGAGCTGGGCTGGAAGGAGAGTGTGGAAAGTTTCTTTCATATGAGATCCTCGGAGTTTTGGGGTTTTTGTTTGTTGTTTTTTGTAGTGTTTAGGTTTTCTCGTGCATGAAGAAAGCCGTGTGCGTGAGGAGCTGGGAAAGATCAGAATGCTCACGTTATATTTCTGTGATTCTGGGGTTGGACATACTGCAGGTCGTTTGCTAGGCTCAGCTCTCTTAAGTTACAGAAAAGTGCATTCGGTGAAATTTAGTGTTCGTAGTAAAACTATACAAGGTTTTCATAGGGCTAGAGTTAGTGAATGAATAGTTTGTGAATGAATGAGCCCAATATTAGAAATGAAATGTTTGGAAAGCAAAAAAACAAAAGAGAGAGACGGCGAGAGTGTAAGAATGTGATTCAGGGTTGGGAAATCGCTTGCCTGGCGTGAGGCTCGTAGCACCAAGTGCGGGGATCAGTTCAGCTCAGATCAGGATTAGGTGTTAAGGGCATGAGGAAGGCTGTGGGCAGAGCAGCAAAAAATTGACCGGCACACAGAGGGAAAGGTGGATGGGGATTTCCAGAGGGGACCAAAAAAGCAGAGAAATACCGCAACCTAAATTTTTTAATTCCTTGGATTTGTGCTACAAATGCCGTCTAAGATGTGAAGGAATGTGGGAAGGTGATCACTCTGTTCCGTTGTGCCTTTTATTGCTCTAAGTTCTTCTCTTAGGCAGACTCTTCCTGAGGTATTAGGTTATTAATAAAACTAATAGAAGTGAGTAAATAATTTACTTAACACGTTTCTTGAGCGCCTGCTGTATGCCAGCAGTGCTGTGGGAGCACGGTGTGCCCCATGAGTCGCGTGCTCCTCCTTCTGAGAGCTCATGAGCAATGACGTTCTACTAAATGCAGTGGAAAAGAAACGGGTAGGAGAAAGGCAAGGTGGGGAAAAGAAATTGTGAGTTTCTAAAGAAAGTAAGTATTTACAAAGGAATTTTCCTTCATTAATTTTTGTAGGAAAAGTTAGCTGTGTATGGAAGAAAAAGATGTGGTTAGAGATTCTTCTGCTCATTCATGTCTTCATTCCGTGGTGCCTCCCTGCTCTGCTCCGGGGACTGTGCTGGGCCTTAGCGGGCTCGGTGGGCAGGTGTGGGGTCTGCTAGGTGCAGAGAGGTGGCCGTCGGAGCAGAGGGAAAACAGCTAACTCAGACGGGGAGCGCAATGAAGCGTTCTTAGGAAGTCTCTCTTCTAAAAGGATCGTCAGACTTCAGGAGCTAAAGCCATTAGATGAGTAAGATAGTAAAGGCATGGCATAAAAAAGTAGTAGTCTATTCTATCTACCTACCTATGTATTGATCTATCAATCATCATTTATCTGTTATATACAAAGAGGCAAAGATAAGTGAGAGCATGGAAAACTGCAAGTAGTTAGGATTTTATTTGAGTGCTCACTATGTACTCGGCTTCATACAAAGCCCTTTACATCCAAGCATAGAGGTTAAGAAGGCTCAGGTCACAAGAAAGTGGTTCTAGTCCCAGCTCCATCACATCCTAATTGAGTGGCCTTGAACAATTCATTCAGTGTCTCTAGACTTGAGTTTCTTTCATCTGTCCAGTGAGGATATTAATAATCCCAACCTCACAGCACGAAACCTCCCTGAGGAGGGGGCTTTGAGAGCAGTAAGCTTGGGGTGCCTGTGAGATGTTGGGGGAAATATCCACGTGGCAGTTGGATGGTGTCTAGTGGTTAAGATTCGATGCTCTCACTGCCATGGGGCCGATCCATTTCTCAGTCAGAGAACCACACCACCCGTCTGTCAGTTGTCACACTGTGGTGGCTGTGTGTTGCTGGGATGCTGGAAGCTCTGCCACCGGTATTTCAAATACCAGCAGGGTCACCCATGGTGGACAGGTTTCAGTGGAGCTTACAGACTAGGACAGACTAGGAAGAAGGACCTGGCCACCCACTTCTGAAAAAACTGGCCCTAGAAACCCTATGAATAGCAGCAGGGCACGGTCTGCTACAGCGCTGGAAGGTGAGAGGGTGGCACAAAACGACAGGGCAGGGCTCCGCTCTGCTGTGCACAGTGAGGAGTCGGCATTGACTCCACTGCACTAACAACAAGAAAATTAGGTAAGAGGAAGAATAAAAATGAGTAGATATTCAGAGATTGAGGGGAAAGGCAAATTCAGAAATGCTGAGTTTAACTGGTGAGGCAGATATGTGGGAATTTGAAGACGTTGTGTTGCTTTCTCTGTATAAACACACATGTTAGGACATAACATACACAAGCCTTTGAGCCGCAGATGCTCGGGAGTGCCTGCGTGGCAGGTGAGGGCCTACAGTGCCAGGAAGGGCGGAGGTGGCAGGACACAGTGGCTCAGGGAGCACTCACTCTGGCCAGGCCCCCACGAACATGCCGTTAGAGTGAGGAATCTGTCAGGAAGGAAGAGAGTGGGGGCTATGAGAGAAGAGGCCCTAATTAGACTGAGAGGTCACCAGCCAGCACTTCCAGGCCTGTTCCCAGATGACCCACAAAGTGAAGCAAAATCGGGGGTGGTGTTCAAAAGGTTTGAGACTCACTGGTTTAAGTACTAAGTTAGCAAGACCGCCTTTGCAGCCAGAGCGGGTGGGTAGGTGCGTCTTGGAGATGGGCTCATTCCAGGAGCCGGTGGAGAAAGGAGTGGAAAGTTTCTCAGAGGAGGTGGCTGGCATGTTGTGTTTTGTCAATGTTACTCCAGGGGAAGCTGCCAGATGTGAAAGTGGTTGCTGTGCACTCAGAACAGTGAGGAATGGAGAACGCAGGGCACGGGGGAGGGCAGCATTGCGTGAAAGCATGGCAGCGCCTGGAAGAGCCCTGTGCCCAGAGCGGTCCAGCATGCCCTGAGGGCCGTGTGATCCATCATTTCACCATCCTGTTCTTCCTCAGACATGAAACTGCTGGGAATGAAAGTCAGGGTGGCCCAGAGCTGCCAAGGAAGAAACCGGTGCCTGCTCTGCAATGCCGAGTGCTATCCCCTGCCTGCCTCTGGGAGAAGGATTAGACCACGGAGTCCTCTTGGGAAAAAACAGTTGTGGGAACATAAGGGAAGAATGCCCGAGGAGATGCGATGAGGAAGAGAGGCCTCTGGGGTCTCTCCCTACAATACCTTTCCAGTCACCTTTTGTTAAAGTCCTTTTGATTTTAACGGTTCCGCCTGGCAGAGGGTGGTTGGAATAATTGGGTTGGCAGATTGAAGTGTGGGCTTATGACAGAAAAGGGAACATGAAAGGCTGGGTGGAGCCTAATAAATGCAGACTCTCAGACCTTCCCAGACCTGGGGATGGCAGGACGATGGACATCTCGCCAGCCGTCCAGGCGAGTCTCATGCACATTGATGCCACCTTCAGTAGGGGATGCGGGACGTGGGGAGCAATTCTTAAACAGCCCGATTATGTGAGTGTCCCTGGGCCCAACCCCAGGGGCACCGAGTCAGATCTCGGGGGGTGAGGAGGACAGAGGACATTCAGTCGGTCCCCTAGAGCCCTGCCGGGCCTGGGAGCCGCTGGTCTAATGGAACATTCCTTAAAGTATGCTTTTATTAGAAGTTCCGGCGTGCCTAATTCTTTTTCTCTTTTCCCTTTCCACCAGGCACTGGGAAATCATGAATTTGATAACGGTGTAGAAGGACTGATTGATCCGCTCCTCAAAAAGGCCAACTTTCCAATTCTGAGTGCAAATATTAAAGCAAAGGGGCCGCTAGCGTCCCAAATATCCGGACTTTATTTGCCGTATAAAATTCTTTCTGTTGGTGCCGAACTTGTGGGGATTGTTGGATACACTTCAAAAGAAACCCCTTTTCTCTCAAATCCAGGTATTTTCTACTTTTATAGCATTCGATACTTGAAAATAGATGCTTTAAATCAGAACTTGGCATTATCTTTATGGACCGTGGGTAAAAGGAGGAACAACGTGTGGTGTTGGACAGATGGCAAACTTAGGATGACATTGATGAAACCCAACGGGTGGCTTCCATGTTGTTCTAAGCTGCTTCTTAAAGACATTCTCCGACATTCTCCTTCTGCTCAATGAACTGCTTTGTTGACATAAACAGTGCAGTAATTCAATGCATTCAAAATTGGACGAGAGGGTGATTTTTATCCAGTGCTAAACAGTGCAGAGTCATTCACTGGAACATGGAGCCACATAATTCACTGCCCTTCTGCCTGCGGAGCCCGGGGGCCTGGAGCTAAGGTTTTCCCTCAACTTACCTTGTCTTTCCCTTTCTAGTATGATTTTTATATGGCTAGTTAACTCTCCATTCTCCCTTTTCATTATTTATCTCTTGTAGTTTTAATGACTTTGTTGTATCTGGCTTTCTGGGAAACATGTATATTCTTGAATGGTCTTATGGTATATATCTTAATATATTTCTGCTATATCTGTATATAGATATGTACACACATAGATACATATATAATCTTGAGACCATTGAAGAAGCATTTTTGAACCACTTTTATGGAAACTCTTTCACTGAAACACTTTGACAATGAGAATAAAAATGACATTTTCTCTAAATTATCCAAATTAATTTTTTTCCATATTTGAAGAAAAGAGGGAAAGTAGGAGCTAGCATTATCTAGAAACAAAGGTTTTCGTGAAGAATTAACTAATAAAGGACATATAATTTTTGACAGTTAGAAAAATAATATATTTATTGTTGTTGTTATTCAAGTAGGTCCAGACCATTAGAAACAACAGCAGGAAGGTCTGTGGTTCTTGGCCCTGAGCAGCCCGGCTCTGCGCCTGAGCGGGGAGGGCCCTGCAGCCGCGTGAAGGCGAGGGGCATGAGGCTGTCTCCACTGGTGGGGGAGATGACATTGTCAGGCACTCCAGGTGGTACATAGACGTCTGTCCCACAGGGGACCAGACCTTTGCTCACCACATGACACTCGCTCAATGGCTATTGCTGAGGTCCTTGTGGAACCACAGGGCAGTTATGGACGTGACAAGTCACTGGCTTTTGAATTATTTTGGAGGTGCCTTCTGAGCAAGAGGGACATGGTTGTGCCAGAGGGAGCCCACTGACAGCCTCAGCTGTTCTCCACCCCACCAGCCTGCCCGCGGACCCCCCTCCCCCTGCAGACCGCACTGCACGGCTGACCAGACCTTCCCTGGGCCTCGGGGACGCTGCTGGTTTTGGGGCCTCCTAGGGCTTTGCTGCAAAGAGGAGAAGGTGGAGACCACAGAGTGAACCAGGCTGCCTAACTTCTAACAAACCAGTTGCCAGTGTGGATAGGGCTGGGGTGAGTGGCCCAGCCGCTTCCCCCATGACAGCCCATCCAGATGGGGTTGGACGCTCCTGCTCTGGGTCCCCAACACCTCAGAAAACACCTCCGCCTGAGCACCTCCCCTTGTTGCATTCGTCCCTTCCTGTTAGCTTCCTGCGCTAGCCTAAGCAGCCTGAGGACCGAGCCTGGGTGTCCTCTCAGTGAACATCTAGAACATAGTATAGAGGCCAGCTTAGGGTCTCTGGATAAAGATGTGGACTTGTTGAATAATTGAAGAATTGTGTGTCTCCATAGGTTGTATTCCATCCACTGGTTTTTGTGTTCATTTAGGATAGAATGTAATTAAATGCCATAAGAGAGTCAAAAACAAAGTCAGGGAAGGGGGAAGGGCTGGGCGAGGTGAGTGAAAGGAGTGGTGGCCAACTTGGGGTCAGACAGACCTGGGGAAGAAGCTCCCAGGCCCCCGGAGGGCCGTGTGAAGCACGTGGGGCAAAGGGCATTCCAGAAGTGAGGTCGGACACAAGCTCCGTGAGCACAGGGACCCTGTCTGCCTCAGCCACTGCTCCGTGTGCCGCATGGTGCCCGGTGGACGGGAAGTTCTCAGCACATGCTGCTGGAATGAACACAGGAGAGCAGGGAAGTGTAGGGCCACAGTTACAAAAGAGCAGATAGTTCAGTTTCCTGGAACAGGGGTTCTGAGGAGGGGAAGCTAGGAAGTTGGGTGAGGACTGGGTGAGTTGTAGGGCCTCCCGAACGCCAGCCTGAGGAGTTCTGGCGTGATTTGGAGGACAGCGTTATCCCTTGTTTCTTTCTTTTTTTTTTTTTAAAGATTTTATTTATTTATTTTTTCCTTTTTCCCACCAAAGCCCCCCAGGACGTAGTTGTATATTCTTCATTGTGGGTCCTTCTAGTTGTGGCATGTGGGACGCTGCCTCAGCGTGGCTTGATGAGCAGTGCCATGTCCGCACCCAGGATTCGAACCAGCGAAACACTGGGCTGCCTGCAGCGGAGCGCGCGAACTTAACCACTCGGCCACGAGGCCAGCCCTTCCCTTCTTTCATAGTCACCAATGAGACGGGGGGTGTTCATGGAGAGCCGTGGGGCTCCAGAAATCCGACCGGCCTTGCTGGGACTCTGACGGCACCCATTTTAGTCCTTTATCAGGCTGTACAAAGGAAGAGGATCTGCAGGGGCGGGGCTCTTCCCAGCAGCTCCAGGAGAGAAAGGCTGGCTTGTGTGGGGACTCGTGCAGGAGCTGGGGTATGGAGCAGTGTTTCTGGAGACGCTTGGTTCTTCCAAAACCACTGGCCCAGCAGCCAGTGTGGGCTCTTCCTACAGATCTCTGGCCCCTAATCCAGCCCCATTCCTCCAGTCCCGGTGGCCTGGGCACCCACAGGTACAATTTGTGTTTCTAGCACATTTAGTTTACTTTAGCTGGATAATGAAATTCCTATACCTCTATCCCAGGCTTTCTGCATGTGTGGTGACTGGACCCCACGAGCTTCCCGATGTGTTAGGAGAGCACATGCCTTTGTGCTCAGAGGCATTTCTCTGAACTTTTTGTTCCTTCCTGCCAGCCAAACTGAAGCACAAGGTGGTAGCATTCTCTGAAAGTCTCAATAGTCATTCGTTTGTTCATTCATTCCCTGGAGTGCCTGTCTATGTACCAGGGACACTGACCAAAACAACCCCTGCCCACTGGAGCTTACGTGTTTAGTGGGAGAATAAATGAGTAAAACGTTTGCTGGTTGGAAGGTGGTAAGTGCTGGGGAGAAAAACTGAGCAGGAGGCAGAAGGGTCAAGTGTGGCATGGGGGAGGGGGCAGTTTAAAGGGAGGCTCGGGGAGAGGCCCACGAAGGTGACATAGCACTCAGGGGTGACCAGGAGTCCTGGGTTTCTTGAGGTGACTGGCAAGGGGCAGACTATTTCTGACCTTCTCAAGGCAGACAGTGGTGGCAAAGCTCTTGCAACTCCTGATTTCTAAATGCTGCCTGTGAGTTCCTGGCAACACTGCTGGTCAAACCCGCATGCATCCGTATGCTGCTGAGTCTCAGGCACCTAGTCCGGGGCCTCCCTGGCTCTGCCTGCAGCCGTGCTGTTTATCTTCCCTGCTCATTTGCTCGTGTTGAGTTGACTAATGTTGAGATCCCCCCTGGAGCACAGAGACTCCTAAACATCTCAGCATCACAGGGATGTGTTCAGCAGTCTTGTCACTCTTTGGAGAGGTGAATCCTTCTCAGACTGGAGATGGAAGACTCCTGGGTTCTGAACGTTCCTTTTGAGATGTTATTCATGTTTTGACATTTTCATTTTAGTGATGGTTCTTAGAAATTTAGCCTAAAGGAGTCTGGATCATCTGGAGGGCTCCCTTGTCACAGAGTACTGGACGTGACTTCAGGGCAGCATCTGTGTTTGCTGTCTCCTCTCTGCCAGTGAAAGCCATGAGACATCAGGCTTGCTGAGGTTTGGCTGCAGAGACAGGGAGAGACCGAGGTCTTGCCGTGCTGGGTAGCACGTGCTTGCAGCTCACGGAGCGGCCACTGTGCAGTCGACCTGAGCCGGCAGGCGATCGGCTGGTACCGCTGTGGGGAGTGAGCAGCCAGGGCAGAATGTGCACGTGCCAGTGCCCACGATACTTGGGTGAGGCCCTGGCTAGTGCAGAGCTCGGGGGTGCCCCAATGCTGACCTCATCAAGTGAACAAGACGGGGTTGTCACCTGACATGTTAAGATTGGTGTCCAAGGACTACTGACTGACAGTTTTAAGTTTGAAGATTGATTATCCTGAACTTGCAAAAAAAGCCTTAGAGTTACTAAATTTTTTTGAGCTATAGCTGACATACAGCACTGTGTAAGTTTAAGGTGTATGGCGTGACGAGTGGACAAGCACGTAGCTCATCATTCTTATGTACTCAGGCATTTTCTGCGTTGACACCATGGAAGTATAAATATAAAAATAGATTTTAAAAAACAGATAGGCTTTCCAATCTAACACCTCCCCATAGTTTGAGATGGAATTTAAGCGACATGCTATCATCCACAACCTTAAATTAGTGCGGCCTTCAGTGAATGTAACTGAGGATCTTGATGTGAGTTTTTATTGGCTTTGTAGGGGTTTTATGTTTAATTTATAAATATGTTTTGGTCGTAGTGATTTAAGAGTTTTAGTAGATTAAGGTATTTTTACTTGACATGTATGTATAATGAGCAATATAATATAATAAAAATTACTATTACTAAATATCTATTTTACTTATTTTGTTCCCTAGGAACGAATTTAGTATTTGAAGATGAAATCACTGCGTTGCAGCCTGAAGTAGATAAGCTGAAAACTCTAAATGTGAGCAAAATTATTGCACTGGGACACTCTGGTTTTGAAATGGATAAACTCATCGCTCAGAAAGTGAAGGGCGTGGACGTCGTGGTGGGAGGACACTCCAACACGTTTCTCTATACAGGTGATTGTTTCCAAATATGGCCGGGGTGTCTGCATAACACTCTTTCCTCCATCAACCCCCCTTGGTGTGAATTAGTTTTAGATAGAAAACCCATTTTTTTCTATTTTGAACCTTTAATGTCCCCAAATTTTTGAGTCTGGCTCAATGAGTCTGTCCCCCCACGCCCACCACCTCTTCTGCATGGAACTGTGAGGTGTCTTCAGGGAAAGGAGGAAGAGGAGGGGCCTGGCTGGGGAGGCTTTGGCAGGAACAGCCCTTCCGCTGAAGCGGTTGCTGCTTCGCCTGTCTCTGTATGGGCTATCTAAGGCGAGGCTATTTTCATAAAAGCAAAAATAAACAATACCCCAAACAATAAGAAATACCCAAATACGTTAAAAGGGATTATCACTAAGAAGGGCGTATGGGTAATTTTTACTTTCTTCTTGGCACTTTAGAGTACTTTCAAATAAGGAATTCATGTTGTTTTTGCAATCAGAAAAAGAGACACAGATTATAAAAAGAAAAGAAAGAAATGCAATATTGGGTCAGAAGTCCTCCTTCCTGATTCACCTGAAAGACCTTGAGCGGGTCATTCCCCCTCTCTGAAGCTGTTAGCTTCGCTCCATGAGGGGGATGGTAATGCTCAACGTGCCACATTGTGAAAGTTAGGTCAGATGGTGTGTGTGGAAACACTTCATAACTGCCCATTGCTGTGCCGTGGTGTGGAGGTTGCCCACCAGTAGACACAGGCCGATCAAATGGTGACACTGGTGAACTCTCACAAAGCAGAGCTGGCCTTCACTTGAGAAAATGAGTGGTTCAATTCCTTACTAATTCATTTCCTTCACAAGTAGTTTTACCTCTTGGTAGACAGAGGCTAGAGAATTATTTCAAACTGGATTATACCCATTAGTGGTTGTGAAATCAATGCAGTGGGTTAAAAAACCAGTAGGGTTTTGTTTTTACAGACTAGACTAAAACAGATGAGGCACTTACTCATACGAAGGATGTGTGTTGTTTCATGGGAAAGGACATATGTGAAGCAATAAGAACAGCTTCAGGCCCACATCAGGCGATACGCAAGTGATGAGGGCGATGATGGGCATTGGCAGTGATGGGAGCTTTCTCTGTGTGGGAAATGTTGCAATCGAACATCTGAGAGCCACTGCAGTAACTCTGGGAGAGTTAGATGGACTGAGAGCGCCAAGCCCAGGACGGATCCCCTTGGAGCAGGTCATCAGGCAGCGCTGGGTAGAGATCAAGAGTCTGGCGTCCGATGGGCTGTTCCACTAACTAGTGGTGAGATCTTGCCTCTGCCTGATCGCCCTCATCTGTGGAATGAGGGCAGTGACAACAGCACCTGTTAGAAAGGGTCGTGTGACTCCCTGTAGGGAAGGAATGGAGGCGGGTGAAGCGCCTCAGAACAGGGCCCAGTATTGCACCATCTTGTTTCAGTTGTGTCCCGGCTTTGTGGGTAAGATTGTGCAAAACCCTTCCCTGGACCCTTTTCTGAGCTTCTGCCTGAGGCAAAGTCAGAACCCAGGACACACAGCGGGAACCGGACATCTGCGTCCACCCTCTCGTCCCTGAGAGTAACAGGTTCAAACTTTTTTGACTGTGATCCCTAATAAGAAAGGCGTTGCACAGGAGGACCCACACACACTGTCAAACACACACACACACAAACCAAAAGAAAACTTTCACAAAGCACCTGCTGTTTTCTGTTCTGCTGTTGATTTTAAGTGCCAGTTACTACCTGGTAAATAGTTTCCTTGTATTGTAGCTAGCCCATGTTTTGAAAACTCGGGCCTGACCAAAACAGTGCGTGAACAATCCAAGGTATCGAAACCCTCCGTTCAGGTGCTCGAGTCCCCGTGTTCCTCCTGACTCGCTTACACACCGTCCTGATCCACGCAGGCTTAGGGAGCCGGTCGGTCCTCCACAGCAGCCATCAAAATGTGCCCGTCAGTCATTGTGCCCTGATGGGCCTGAAAAGGTTTGGTGACTGTGCCTGGCTTCCCATTAATTCTGCAGCCAGAACTGTCCCTTTGCTCCTGTCACTTTGTTTCAGTCAACAATGACCTGCAAAACAGGATGTGTCTTTTGTAAGCAGATGAATTTTTAGTTAATGATGAATGACTAGATGAAAGAAAGATTTAGAGATAAAAATTATAATTTGCTTATCCATAAGTCTTGAGGTAGAGAATTATAGTCTCTGAAAAAACTGCTTCTAGAGTCTTAGTCATTGATTTCATGATTGCTTGCGAAGATTAAACTTGTTCTCGTGAAAATATTTAATTCTGATTCTTATCATTTTGAGTTTAAAAAAAGTCATTCCAGGACACAATAGAGGATAAGCCTCATTTCCTTGTTTAAATAAATGTTCCCAGCCTTAAAAAACAAGAAAAACTCCACTGAGGGGCCAGCCTGGTGGCATAGTGATTAAGTTTGCACATTCCGCTTTGGTGGCCCAGGGTTTGCAGGTTCAGACTTTGGGTGCAGACCTACACATCACTCCTCAAGCCATGCTGTGGCAAGCGTCCCACGTATAAAATTGAGGAAGATTGGCACAGATGTTAGTTCAGGGCCAATCTTCCTCAGGAAAAAGAGGAGGATTGGCAACAGATGTTAGCTCAGGGCTAATCTTCCTCACCAAAAAAAAAAAACCTCCACTGAATTGTTTGAATTGAATTAGCATAAAATTAATTTAAAGTTAAATATTATTAGTTAATAAAAATATAGTTAAAAATAATGCATCCCTTGGAATTTTAAATCTTGCTGAGAATCATTTCAGCACACACACAGGACCCACCATGTACACACATACACATATACACACCTGAAAGAAAATTTCAAAGGCATCTGGATTGGACCTGATATTTTCTCTCCTGTTATTTAATTTCTCTTAATACTGGTTACCACCTATTAATTTCATTGTATTGTAGCTGGCCCATATTTTTTAAAACGTGGCTTTTAATAAGGCATAACCAAAACAGTAACGCAACTGCTCCTCTCCAGATGTTGGACATCATTCCAGGTTCTTTTTGGTTATAGTGTGCATGTGCAGATGACCTCACAGGGTCTGACCACTCTCACATCGGACTGAAGAGTCTGAGAGCACTTCCCCCTGACCAGGCTTCCAGAATGACACAGCTGCTAGTTTGCAAATGACTTCTCTAGAGAAATTAAATCCTAGAGTCCTGAACTGGTCCATGCTGTTGCCTTTGGAGAAAAAAGTAAAACAGTGAGGGCAAGTGGAAAGCTGTAGCAGGTACGAGGGAACTCTATCCTCTGTGCGACCCTTGAAGGCAGGCAGACTCCTAAGATGCTGTCTCTCTGTTGGCCTCCCACTATTTTAACTGAATTTTGGATTGAGCAAGTCAGTCTGGCCAGCTGTGGCCTTGAGTGACTATAGACATGAGTTTCTATATCTGCAGAGGAATGGGGTTAGAAGTGTTGTCTCTGATCCCCTCTATTCTAACATCTTGCTCCCTAGAGCCATCCACACAAAGAGCCTGATTGCTTACTTCCCAAAATTTGGGCAAATAAACGTGGTCTTCACAGAATACCTTATAACTTCCTTAGGTTACTGCAGTGAATTTAATTATACTCTGACTTCTTTGAGGCTCATACCTGCTGGCTATCCCACTCTGTCCCCCTCTGTATCACTGTCATCTAATGGCCCCCAGGCCACTCCCCAACATTGCCGAGAATTTAGCACCCCACTTCCCGTCTTCCTCTCCTCTCCGGCTCCTGCCTTCATCCTGGCTAAGTGTCTACATGGATGGCTCATCCCTTACCCAAAGTTCAGAGTCCCTTGATCTTCTCAACTCATGACTGTCACCTCCACTCCATTTCAACAACTTCACTTCTGGGGCCACAGGCTGAGACCGGGTCATCATCCAGAATTAGTCCATCTCCAAAGCCCCACTGTCCCCCTCCCTTGTCACAGCCTCTCAGCCTTAAAGCCTTCTCACCCCTCACTCCTTTGAGATCTGGCCTTCAGCCTATTGAACCTGCAACCTCGGGAGCTCCTTCCCTCCCAGTCCTTCTCTCTCCCCTTAGCCTGGAAGCATCCACTAGGGACCCTTGACGGAGTCTATGGCCGACACATGGAAGGCAGGTGTCCAGAATTGTTGAATGAATGTTAACAGGTGCAGCTCCTTTAAGATTTATTTGATCAGTTTTTAAAATACCTAATTTTCATTGTCTCTGGATTTAGGCACGCATTTATTGGACTATGAAATTCAACCTCTTTCATTTATTAGAGAACATAAATGATTTTAATGGCCACAGAATTTCATTCTCAAAACAAATGGAGTTCACAGCGTCATTATAGACAAGACAGATGGTAAAAGCTAAGGCTAATTCTTCCCACTGCAGCCCATGGCGAGGTGCACATGTGAGGGGTAGACCCATGCCCACTTTACTACTGGGGGAGGGAGGCCGAAAGACTCTGTCATTGTTTGCAATCTTTCACCTCTCCATTAATTTCCACTCCTGTAGTTTAGATAATCTTGCCTTTTAGAACAAGAAAATTGTCTTACTATGCCACATCCACAGGACAGGGAGACAGTCTCCAACAAAGAGCCATCTCCTCTGGGCATCAATAAGAACAGCTCGTGTCTTTGGTTCATTAAGTGAGGAGAGAATCAGCCAAATGGCAAAGGTGTGGCCAGAAGCTTCAAAGATGCTGTGCTTGGTGGCACAGGCACTAACTTGTCCAGTGGTCGCTTGCTGGGGACCTCTCAGTCAACTTTTAGCCACACCCCAGCCTCAACACCAGCTTCCTTCATGTAGCAAAGCCAGAGCCTTCTGGTTCTCCATCTTTGCAGCCACTTAACACTGATCAGTTTTAGCCACATCTCATGAAAACTGCTTTCCAAGATGAAGTGGGGCTATCCAAACCCCAATTCTAAACAGGACAAGCATAAAGCATGGTCAAGGTCATCTGGCAGGTTGAGTTGATGATGGCCCACATTGTGAAGTCATGAACCCACTCCCATGACAAAGTGACATCTCTTCCTGGGGCTACAGTTCATGTTGCCTTAATTTTCCTTCTTGATGGTCTTCTGAGAAGGATCTCATCTCTCCCACTCTCACTGGGAGAGTGTGGGGTTGTGGAAAGTGCTTTGGACTCTGACAGATCCAGTTTCCTGCTGGAGTTGGTCACTATTGGCTGTCTGACCTGAGACAAGTTACATAACCTCTCAGGCTTCAGCTTTTTATTTTTATTTTTTTTATTTTTTGGTGTGTGAGGAAGATTGGCTCTGAGCTAACATCTGTTGCCAATCTTCTTTCTGCTTGAGGAAGATTGTCACTGAGTTAACATCTGTGCCAATCTTCCTCTGTTTTATATGGGACACTGCCACAGCTTGGCTTGATGAACAGTGCTGGGTCTGCGCCTGGGATCCAAACCTGTGAACCCCAGGCTGCTGAAGCAGAGCATGTGAACTTAGTGAGCTTAACCACTAAGCCACCGGGCTCGGCCTTTCAGCTTTTTCTTTTTAAAAATGTTTACAGGCATATACTACCTCAGAGACTGTCATAGGGATTTTAAAAATTAGGTAATATATAAGCAGACCTAGGCCTTAGAGCAAGTAGGTCCAGGACAAATATGTCAATTCTCTAATATTCTGCAACATGGGAAAATGTATGTAATATAGTATTAAATGAAAAAGAGGAGTATACAAAAGTATTTCTTTTACAGCTGTAAAAAACCCAGCTCTTAAAGGACCCATGCACAAATTCACCTGTCTCAGAAAGCAACCTAAAGTCACCAGAAAGAAAGCTGTACAGACCTTTGATGAAAAGAGACTCACCTGGTAGGCTCTGGGTGCATCTCAGTGAGAGGTGAGACATCACCAGAGAATGAGACATTGGTGGTGACCATTGTAACCTAGTACAGGTATGCTGACACAGATGCTGGCAGACACCATTGACATTCTTTCCCTAGCCTGTCATCCCAGGGGTCTGCCACACCCACTAGAGGGCAGATTTAATCCAGTTCAGCCAGGGCAGGCAGCCCACCCTGTGGACCAGCCCCACCCAACAGCAAGCCCTCAGCCTACTTGCTTGCCTGCATAGACTGGTTGCCTTGATTTCTACAGGCAGGCAAGGGTTTCTGCCTCTGCGGGGCAGAGTCTGTGTGAGGAGCAGGTGAACTGTTGGGGGCGTTGGTGGAGAGGTGAGGGCCTCTGCAGTGGGGTGACTGGGTACACTCCAGGGTGTTGGGAAGTGTGCATAGGCCAGGACTGTGTTGATGGTGTGTGTGGACCTATTTGGGATGGGGCTTATCAGTGGCAGAAGACCTGTGCTTCACAATCAGCCACAAAGAGGATCAGCCCCCCTTCCAAAGCCTGAAACAATTGTGTGCTCCTGTTCCTAGGGCCAGCCCCACTCAGCTGCAATCCTGAGAGAGATGACAAGAGGCTTGCAGGCCTGAGGCCTATAGCAATTGTAAGCCCCTGAGCCTAGAACCCAGCTACACTGGGTGCCTACCCATTTAACAGGAAAACTGCAACAGGAGTGTGCTATTAGCCCTTGTAGCCAATGATTCTGGGGCTCCCCAAACCAGATTTACAAATAGCCAGCCAGGGAGGGAAAGCCTAGATTCCCTGAGTACCTGCAGTAAGAGCAACCCTGCTGCAACAAGACACAAGTAGCCCACAACAGGGGTCACTCCTGGAACATTTGGACTGGTGATGAGAGGGAAGCTCACTGCTGGGCCTCATAAGGCATCTCTTACATAAGGCCACTTCTCCAAGATCAGGAGACATGGCTGACTCACCTAATACATAGATATAAGCACAGAGAAAGAAACATAGTGAGGGAGCAAAGGAATACATTCAAAGCAAGGGAACAAGACAAAACCCCAGAAAAAGAACTAAATGAAACAGAAATAAGTGATCTACCTGACAAAGAGTTCAAGCAAAAACTCATAAGGATGCTCACTGATATTGGGAGAGGACTGGGTGAACACAGTGAGAACGTCAACAAAGAATTGGGAAATATAAAAAAGAACCAATCAGAAGTGAAGAATACCATACTGGAAATGAAAAATTCATTAGAAGGCATCAAATAGCAGAGTAGAGGATACAGAAGAATGGATCAGTGAGCTAGATGAAACACTGGAGGAAATCACTCAAGCTAAACAGATGAAAGGAAAAAGAAGTAAACAGAATGAGAACAGTCTAAGGGAACTCTGGGACAATATCAAGTGTGCTAACATTCATATTATAGGTGTCCCAGAAGGAGAAGAGAGAGACAAAGGGGCAGAGAATCTATTTGAAGAAATAATAGCTGAAAACTTTCCTAACCTAAGGAAGGAAACAGACATCCAAGTACAGGAAGCACAGAGAGCACCTATAAGACAAACCCAAAGAGACTCACACCAAGGCCCATTATAATTAAAATGTCAAGAATTAAAGATAAAGAGAGAATCCTAAAAGCAGCAAGAGAAAGGCAACAAGTGCCAGATAAAGAAAAACCCATAGGCTATTATCGGACTTCTCAGATGAAATCCTACAGGCTGGAAGAGAGTGTCATGACTTATTTAAAGTAATGAAAGGGAAAAAACCTACAGCCAAGAATACTCTATCCAGCAAGGTTATCATTCAGAATGGAAGGGGAAATAAAGAGCTTCCCAGACAAGCAAAAATTAAAGGAGTTCATCACCAAGGAATCAGTTATACAGGAGATGCTCAAGGGACTTATTTAAGTGGGAAAGAGAGGGCCATCAATAGGGATGAGAAAATTATCAAAAAAAACCCAGGAAGTAAAATCACTGGTAAGGGCAAAAATACAGTAAAGGTAGCAGATCAACCACCTATGAGATAATATGAAGGTTAAAAGACAAAAGTACTAAAATTACCTATTTCAATGATAAGAGAGTAGTGGATAGACACACAAAATAAGAGATTAAATAAGATTTCAAAAACATAAAATGTGGGAGCAGAGGAGTAAAAGAGTAGAGCTTTTAGAAAGATCAAGCTAAAGAGATTATCAACTCAATATAGATTGCTATATGCATAGAATATTATATAGGAACCTCATGGTAATCACAAACCAGAAATCTATAATAAATAAACAATGAGTAAGTGGAAAGAAATCAAACATACTAAAGAAAGCCATCAAACCACAAGGGAAGAGAGTAAGAGAAGAAGAAAGAAACAGAGAACAACTACACTCAGAAAAAAATAAGGAATAAAATGGCAATAAATACATATTTACCAATAGCTACTTTAAATGTCAGTGGACTAAATGCTCCAATTAAATGCCATAGGGTGGCCAATTGGATAAAAAAAACAAGACCCATATATATGCTGCATACAAGAGACACACTTCAGACCTAAAGACACTCACAAACTGAAAGTGCAAGGATGGAAAAAGATATTCCATGCAAATGGCAAAGAAAAGAAAGCAGAGGTAGCAATATTTATATCAGACAAAATAGACTTTAAGACAAAAACTGTAACAAGAGACAAAGAAGGGCACTACATAATGATAAAGGGAACAATCCAACAAGAGGATATAACACTTGTAAAAATCTATGCACCAACATAGGAGCACCTAAATATATAAAGTAATTATTAACAGACATAGAAGGAGAAATAGACAGTAACACAATAATAGTAGGGGACTTTAACACGCCGCTTACACCAATGGATCATCCAAACAAAAGATCAATATGGAAACATTGGCCTTAAGTGACACATTAGACCAGATGGACTTAGCAGATATATATATATAGAACATTCCATCCCCAAACTGCATAATACACATTCTTTTCAAATGCTCATGGAACATGCTCCAGGACTGATCACATATTATGCCACAAAACAAGTTTCAATAAATTTAAGAAGTTCAAAATAATATCAAGCATCTTTTCTGACCACAAAATTATGAAACTAGAAATCAGCTACAGGAAGAAAATCAGAAAAGCCACAAAAATGTGGAGACTAAACAAAATGCTACTGAATAATTATTGGGTCAATGTAGAAATCAAAGGAGAAATCAAAAAATACCTGGAGACAAATGAAAATGAAAATACGACATGCCAAAATTTATGGGATACAGCAAAAGTGGCTCTAAGAGGGAAATTTATAGCAATACAGGCTACCTCAACAAACAAGGAAAATGCCAAATAAACAATCTAACAGTGCACCTAAAGGAACTGGAAAAAGAAGAACAAAGCCCCAAATCAGCAGAAGACAGGAAATAATAAAAATCAGAACAGAAATAAATGAAATAGAGACTAAAAAAAGATAGAAAAAATTAAGGAAACAAAGAACTGGTTCTTTGAAAAGATAAGCAAAATTGACAAACCCTTAGCTAGACTCACCAAGAAAAAAAGAGGATTCAAATAAATTAAATCAGAAATGAAAGAGGAGAAATTACAACAGACACCACAGAAATACAAAAGATTATAAGAGAATACTATGAAAAGCTACATGCCAACAAATTGGATAATCTAGAAGAAATGGATAAATTCTTAGAATGATACAACCTTCCAAAACTGAATCAAGAAGCAGAGAATTTGAATAGTAAGGAGATCAGCCATAAGTAAGGAGATAAAACAGTAATCAAAAACCTCCCAAAAAATAAAAGTCCAGGACCGGACAGCTTCCCTGGTGAATTCTACCAAACATTCAAAGAAGACTTAATACCTGTCCTTCTCAAACTCTTCCAAAATATTGAAGAGGAGGGGAGGCTTCTAAGTCATTCTACAAGCCAACATTATCCTGATACCAAAACCAGACAAGGACAACACAAAAAAAGAAAATTACGGGCCACTGTCACGGATGAACATCTATGCAAAAATCCTCAACACAATACTAGCAAATCGAATACAACAACACATTAAAAAGATCATAAATCATGCTCAAGTGAGTTTTATTCCAGAGATGCAGGGGTGATTCAACATCCACAAATCAATCAATGTGATAGACCACATTAACAAAATGAAGAATAAAAATCACATGATCATCTCAATAGATGCAGAGAAAGCATTTGGCAAGGTACAGCATCTATTTATGATAAAAATTCTAAATAAAATGGGTATAGAAGGAAAATACCTCAGCATAATAAAGGCCATATATGACAAAACCA
The DNA here is from genome assembly GCF_037783145.1 of Equus przewalskii. Classification (NCBI taxonomy): domain Eukaryota; kingdom Metazoa; phylum Chordata; class Mammalia; order Perissodactyla; family Equidae; genus Equus; species Equus przewalskii. The sequence continues at coordinate 38,456,300 of NC_091839.1, forward strand.
CAGCTAACATCTTCTCAATGGAGAAAACCTGAACGCTATCCCTCTAAGAACAGGAACCAGAGAAGGATGCCCACTTTCACCACTCTTATTTAACATAGTATTGGAAGTCTTGGCCAGAGCAATCAGGCAAGAAAGAGAAATAAAAGGGATTGAAATTGGAAACGTGAAACTGTCACTCTTTGCAGGCAACATGATTTTATATATAGAAAACCCTAAAGAATCCACTAAAAAACTTTTAGAAATGATAAATGAATACAGTCAAGTTGCAGGATACAAATCAACATACAAAAATGAGTTGCGTTTCTATACACTAACAAGGAAGTGGCAGAAAGAGAAATTAAGAATACAGTCCTGGGGCTGGCCCCGTGGCCGAGTGGTTAAGTTCGCGCGCTCCGCTGCAGGCGGCTCAGTGTTTCGTCGGTTCGAATCCTGGGCGCGGACATGGCACTGCTCGTCAGACCACGCTGAGGCGGCGTCCCACATACCACAACTGGAGGAACCCACAACGAAGAATACACAACTATGTACCGGGGGGCTTTGGGGAGAAAAAGGAAAAAATAAAATCTTTAAAAAAAAAAAAAAAGAATACAGTCCTATTTACAATTGCAACAAAAAGAATAAAATACCTAGGAATAAACTTAACCAAAGAAGTGAAAGATCTATACACTGAAAACTATAAAACATTGTTCAAAGAAATTGAAGAAGACACAAAGAAATGGAAAGATAATCTCTGCTCTTGGATTGGCAGAATTAGCATAGTTAAAATGTCCATATTCCTAAAGCAATCTATAGATTCAATGCAATCCCTATCAAAGTTCCAACAACATTTTTCACAGAACTAGAACAAGGAATCCTAAAATTTATATGGAACAATGAAAGACCTTGAATAGCCAAAGGAATCCTGAGGAAAAAGAACAAAGCTGGCAGTATCACACTCCCTGATTTTGAAATGTACTACAAAGGTATAGTAACCAAAACAGCATGGTACTGGCACAAAAACAGACACACAGATCAATGGAACAAAATCAAGAGCCCAGAAATAAACCCACACATTTATGGACAGCTAATATTCAACAAGGGAGCCAAGAGCATACAATGGAGAAGGGAGAGTCTCTTCAATAAGCTGTGTTGGGAAAACTGGACAGCCACATGCAAAAGAATGAAAGTAGACCATTATCTTGAACCATGCACAAAAATCAACTCAAAATGGATTAAAGACTTGAATGTAAGACCTGAAACCATGAAACTTCTAGAAGAAAACATAGGCAGTATGCTCTTTGACATCGGTCTTAGCAGCATTTTTTTCAAATACCATGTCTGACCGGGCAAGGGAAACAAAAGAAAAAATTAACAAATGGGACTACATCAAACTAAAAAGCTTCTGCACAGCAAAGGAAACCCACCAACAAAACGAAAAGACAACCTAACGCTTGGGAGAAGATATTTGCAAACCACATATCAGATAAGGGGTTAATATCCAAAATATACAAAGAACTCATATGTCTTCAACAACAAAAAAACCAACAACCCAGTTAAAAAATGAGCAAAAGATCTGAACAGAGATTTCTCCAGAGAAAATATATGGGTGGCCAATAGGCACATCCAAAGATGTTCAACATCATTAACCATCAGGGAAATGCAAATCAAAACTACAATGAGGTATCACCTCACTCTGGTCAGAATGGCTATAATTAACAAGACAGGAAACAAGTGTCGGAGAGAACGTGGAGAGAAAGGAACCCTCCACACTGCTGGTGGGAGTGCAAACTGGTACAGCCACTATGGAAAACAGTATGGAGTTTCCTCAGAAAGTTAAGAATAGATTTACCATATGATCCAGCTATCCCACTGTTGGGTATTTATCTAAAGAACTTGAAAACACAAATACATAAAGATACATGCACCCCTATGTTCATTGCAGTATCATTCACAATAGCCAAGACTTGGACGCAATGGAGGTGCCCATAAAGGGATGAATGGATAAAGAAGACATGGTATATATACACAATGGAATACTACCCAGCCATAAAAAACAATGAAATCCAGCCATTTGTGACAACATGGATGGACCTTGCGGGTATTGTGCTAAGTGAAATAAGTCAGAGGGAGAAAGTAAAATACCATATGATCTCACTCATAAGTAGAAGATAAAAACAATGACAAACAAACACATATCAATGGAGATTGGATTGGTGGTTACCAGAGGGGAAGGGAGGAGCGGGGGGAAGAAGGGGGTGATGAGGCACATGTATGTGGTGAGGGACCGTAATTAGTCTTTGGGTGGTGAACATGATGTAATCTACACAGAAAGCAAAATCTATTACAATGTTTACCTGAAAGTTATATAATGTTATAGTCCAATGTTACTGCAATAAATATAAATAAATTAAAAAATTTTTTTAAAAACCAGGAAATTGGCAGAAAAGGCAGTTAGCAATGCAAATACAAAGACGTGGCTGCTCTCTAAGATTCTCCTTCTCCCCCTAAGAAAATAAAGTGAACAGACATGACCCAAACAAACAAAAAATGTAGCAGCGACAAGGAAACTACAAACGTCTGGAGTCATTTCTGGTAGTTTGTTTTTTCTGGGTTAGGATTCTACACAGCCACGGTAGCCGGTATAGCACTTGCTTTATGACTGAGAATTGACTTTCCTGAATGATTATTACCAAGAGCCCCTGGGACCAGCCAGCTAACATGTATGCCTAATATAGCAGAAATAATGACGGGCCCGTTACAAACAGCCCCTGGAAAGTTTTCAAGTTTTCATTCACAGAGCAAATCAAGCTTCCTAATTAGCTACAACACACTAGAAAGCGCAGCTCCTGGCCTTCGAGCCCTTGCTCTCTGCTTCCTCGCGTGACCTTCGTCTCTGTTACAGGAACCCCTTAGCTGCTTTCTTTAGTTCACTTGTGTTCAAAGAACTTGTGGCAGGCAGTGGCAACCGTGGCAGCGAAGGCCACAAATTCCTAGAAGTCACGTTTGCCATCTCCATCATTGTCCAGTGTTTGAATGACTGTGTCATCAATCTCCTGCTCTTTGATTTCCTGAGAGAGAAGAGAAGTTGCCCAGCTTATTTTCAAAGGAAATTTCAGGCCATCAAAACAATTAAAAGTTGGATGGCTTTAATAATTTGTATCAGAAATAACCTAAGATGTAAAATGGAAAATGCTAGAAAAGATTTCTCTTGTGACGAGGGACTCTGGGCCCGGCAGAGCGCTCTGGGGGTCTGTGCCTTCTCTTCTACCTTACTTTACGTCCAGTGGACCTGGGCCTTTGAAAAGATTGTGTGGAACAACCAAGATCTGAAAAACTGCAGGTTGTTATCACTGTACTTAAGACACCTGGAAAAGAATACGGCCTAGATCAACATGAGCATATTATAAGCAAATGTCTTGAAAGAAAAAACAAACTTTTGGCTCCCCTAAGGTTTTCCTTGCTGCTGTGTGTGGAAGTCCCCGTAGTGAAGGCTTCTAGGGGATTTTCATGTTTTAAAATTGTTTTTTGGCTCTTGGGAACATGTACTAAATTTGTTAAGTCCTTGTGTTCTTTTTGCCACTTGAGTTACTTTCTAGTTCATGGAACTTTTCCTGACACTTCTCCCACCCAACACTAAAGCCAAGAGAATGGTGTTGCACAGTCTCAGCCGAGCACACCCGGTGCAGGACTACACATGTGGTGGGAGGAATGTGGCACTGAGCACTGAAGAACATCCTGCAGATGCAGATGGCTCAGCATAACCGGTCCCTAGGGCAGGAGTTCCTGGCCCAGAGAAGTCAAGTGAAATGTACAACGGCTGCCTTGAATATAAAACGTGAAAGATCGAGATTCGGGGGGGGTTGGGGTGCGCCCTATAAACCATCTGCTAAAAGATGGATGGGAGCAGTGCATTAATTTCAGTACATTCTGGATTGGCCTCCAAACTGAAATTACATTGATTAAACAAGGCCAACCAATGTTAAAAAAAAAAATTAAAAAATAACCAAATGTATCTTCTTGCCTGTAAAAGATAAGAAACCAGCAATGCAGTGCTTCCTCCCCAGCAGGCTGGCTGTGTCTCCCTCAGTTGTCTTGTCCTCAGTTTACAAATTTCCCCCAGGCCTAGAGAGACAGACGGCCGTGAATTTGTGACGGCTCGGGTGTGATTTGGAAGCAGAGCTCTCTCTTCTGTGCCAGGTGGTCTCCGGGGTCTCCTAGACAGGGAGCTTACTTGAATTGTGTACCGCATGTCCACTGCTCACCAGTGTGATTGAAACGAAGGATCTGTGGGAATCAGCTAAGACCCCTCCCTGAATACAACACGCGGCATTTCCCAGTGCACGTAACCACTCTGGGAATGCCTTCTCCACCTAAATGCTGATTTTCCTTAAAAATAAATCAGGTTTACATCTGTTTATGGTCATGTGTACCTCCTTTTTAATCTCAAGAAATACAGTTCTTCCTTCTGAAAGGAGCACTGTTAGTAAGTGGGACCACAGCACGTAAAGCTGAGAGTCGGTCCCCCTCTCTATCCTCTTCCTCTGGACTCTGTGTTGTAACAGGTCGTAGTGATAGAACCTGAGGACAGCTGTGTGGTCATGACGTTTTTCTCATTTGTTATATAAACCCTGTTCTGTAACATAAAAAGTGAATGAGAAGTCTGGTATCTGGAAGGGTACTAAGCCATGGGGATGGCCAGATCCTGTGTAAAGAGAAGAGAGTGACGGACAGCTGGGGGTATCACTCCTTCCCCTGTTCTGTCTCCGTTGAGCAGCCTGTCCCGGCCTCATAAGGATGAAGCAAGGACCTGAGGCCTGGCCCCACCGGGCAGTGGAGATCCAGAACACTAGGCACTTGTTGGAGCTCAAATGTTTGTTGAGTGACTGAATGAATGTGTGTGAGCCTTCCCACCCTGCAAGGCTCCCTTATTTGCCCAGCCTGTCAGGACTGGGTAGAGGCAGACAGCCTGGATTGGATCTCATGAGGGTTTTGTGCCCACTCTGGGAACTACCTGAAGATGCGTAATATCTTTTGGACCCCCGAGCCGTCACTAAATGTTTAAGAACAAGAATTTGAGCAGTAAATTGAAGCATATGCAAAACAGAGGGACACACTCTGGATATGGTGCGTATCCCTTTGAGTCCCCTGAAGCAGACATGACAGCTGGGTACAGAGGTGGCTGAGGAGACGGTGACTCACCCCTTGGGTCATGGGCCACCTCTTGACCGCGCTGTGAAGACAAGAGAGAGCTCTCCATGCGGGACGTCTGGAGCTGCTTCTGTACCAGCGGCAGGGCACACGGCGGCTGGCCTGGCCGCCTGGGCACGGAGGGCATCTCGGCCAGTGCTCTCCACTCGGCCCAGACAAGCCCTCGTGGCAGGGAGCCTAACTCTGGACTCGGCCGCCCCCCCCCCCCCAATCTCCACTTGCACTGCCCGAGCCGCCTGCTCTATGCTCACATCACCCCAAGCTGTCCTGCGAGCAAAAGAGGCTCATTGCTTAAAAAAAAGGTTAAACCTCTTCTAGTTTAAACCACTAATCGAATCTCTTGTTTTACAAATTTAGAAAACAAATTTAGGCGCCAGGAGCTAAAGGTCTCTCTCCCCAAGGTCAGGAAACCAGATTGAAACTGAGCTGGCCCCCACACCCCGTCTCCTGACCCTCAGCTCCGCTTCCGCTCTGTGAGCCCCACCCAGCTCCCGGGTTGGGGAAACTGAACTGAGGGGAGTTGGGGGCAGGTGGGCACGTGGGCACTGCTTCCCGCTGCATATGGATTCCACCGCAGGGAAAGCACAAAAACCTGGTCTGATCTAGGGGAGAGTGTTGGCTAAACTGCCTGAGCTGAGTCATTCAACAGACATTTGTCGAGTGCCTTCTGTGTGCTGGGCAGAGCCCGCAGACGCAGCAGCCCCTGGCCTCAGGAGACTTAGTGTCTTGAAAGGGATACTGATTTTTCTAAGTATGCAAGTCAGTCAGTCATATTATATATCATTACAAAGCCCACTGTGAAGGGAGGAGCAGAGATGCTGTGAGAGCACAGAGACGAGGACCTGGCCCAGCCTGGGGCATCGTCACCAGAGAGGCCTCAGGAGGAAGTGCCTTTGGGCTGAGATCAGACAGACGTCCAGCAGTGAACCTGGTGAACAATGATGGCTGATCTTCCTTGAGCATTTCCCTGGGTCAGCCTTCCTTATCTGCACTAACTTCTTTAACCCTCCCAAGAAGCCTGTAAGGCAGGTATTGTTATTGTCTGATTGTCTCCCTTTCACAGATGGATAAACTGAAGCAAAAAGATGTAACTGATTCACATTCACATGTAGGCCTCTGGCCCCAGGTCTTACTCCACGTTGCAGGGCTCTGGAGGTGGCCGAGGTCCAGGGAGGGGAGAGGCCATGGCTGCCGAGCTGCAGGGCAGATGGTCTAGATGAAGCTGCTGAGAGAAGAAAGCGCCACGTCGTGCAGGTCTGGTAGGTTGTGAGAGTCGTGTCAAAACTTGTCGTGTTTTTCCTAAGGCCAGTAGGAAATATTTTAAACTAGAGAGTGCACGATCATATCTATGTACTAGAAAGATCACTCGGGCTGCTGTGTGGAGACTGGGTTAGAAATCACTTTTATCCAGTCCTTTTGTAGGAAGTTGGGAACTTCTTAAACCGGTTCCCGTACACATTAGAATCATAGCATGGACTGCCTTAGAACGTTCTATAATTCATTCAGCCAATTGAAAACCGGGTCAAGGCCTGCTCCCTGGCACCTCTGTCACCACGTGATCCACCCTCTCGGCCCCTGCTGGCCACTGGAGGCGGTTGCCCCGTCCCATTCCTGCGGGGCTGCCCCTGAGGCTGCCTGGGCACCGGCGCTGTGGGGAGGCGCCCCGCTCCCCGCCTCTCCAGGTCAGCCCGCAGCTCCCCGCTCCCAGACTGTGTACTAGAAGGCTGGGATAGAGTTCGGGTGGATCATTTCTCTCCCAGTAAGATGCCATGTGGGTTTCTAAAGACAGACGCGCGGCTCCGCGTGGAGGCGATATTTGGGCACGAGCACCGGAAGCCGTGAAGCCCTGGATCGCTTTCTCTGCCCACGGTCCTGGGGTTGCCGAGCTGAGGGGAGCAGAGAGGGCTCGGCAGCGGAGAGGCAGAGATTGCTCAACCAGACCAGCTACTGCCTCAGCCCCGCGGGAAGCGTCTTCCTCGTTCCTCGTTAAGTCCGTTTAAGACGCAGATGACACGTCTTTTGTTCTAACAGAAGGAACAGCAAGGCTTTTCAGAACCGGTGTCCCTGTCACGGGAGCTGGTGGTTGGTGGCTGCTGTTTGTAGAGTGCGAGCTGATCTGATGAGGCATTTGACCGGATCGTCGGATTCCTAAGTTTTACATTCTGTTTAAGTTTGGACATGTCTATGGAAGGCAGAAAAATAAAGGCTAAAAAAAGTCAGCCTCGCCCTGCCCCTGGGTTTCCGGGACGCTGCCGCACTCCGCCTTTTCTGGAACGGAGTACGTGCCTTTTCCTCCTGGACGGGCGCGCTGCGCCACCTTGTGCACGTATTGGGAACTGCACGTCCCCAGCTTCTCCGGGCTCCGAGGAGGAACAAGCTTCCCAAAGTTTCCCCAGATGAGGAGGAGAGAGAGGCTGCCACACCCCCTCGTTCCCCGAAGTAAAGACCAGGCTCCAGACTGGCCCAAAGGAGGACCAGCACAGAAGGGAATGAGGATGTTAACCTTCCCTGCTACTCTGCAGTCCATAGGATCATGTGCAACTGTCACAGCCAACACCTGCCCGTGGCCCATGAGGCTGTGCGCTGCAAATGGAGACGGGACAAGGCCTGCGCTGGATCTCACGTCAGTGCTTTCGTGAAAATGAAGTTCCAAGACTTTGTCCCTTTTTTTCCCGGAGGGAGCAAGAAATGAGAGATTAAAGTGGCAATAGCTGTTTCCTGCTTGTGAAGCGCTGGAATTTGCACACTTTTGCTCTGTGGTCATGGAGCTGGTAGGGGCTGCTCTTGGCAGAGGAGCCAGGCAGGAGGGGGTTTTTCAGAACATCCACCCCAGCTTGTCTTAGGTGAAGAGAGAAGCCCAGAAACAGCGTGTGGCACAAAGGCGCAGCCCCTGGGCTTGCGTTTGATTTGGTAGGTGGCCTTTGGCAACCAGCTCTTGCAGCTTTAGAATAGCACATCGTGGGTGGTGGGGAGGTGGAGAGGACGTATGCTCCAGTGTCTCACATCCCTGCTTTTCACTCCGCTCTCCTGCACATTCAAGCTGTGTGACCTTGGGCACATAACCTGTGACAGTTTTCTCATCTGTAAAGTGGGGATGATAATAGGACCTGCCTCATGGGATGCTTGGCGGATTAATGAGATGTCGCCCAGGGCATGGCTCTTGGCCCACTCTCATAATGCTTCATGTGAGTAGCCAGCACGTGCCGAGTCCCTGGGCCCTCTGTAAACGTCTGATAGGAACGACTGGTCCTGGGTGTGGTGAGGGAGGTGACAGAAACAGTAGTGGGTCCAGGGTAGCTGCTCTAAAGTCCCTGATTCAGAACAGCCCACACTAGGTCACTGTCTCTGTGCAAGTAAGACAGGACCTGCAGTGCCCCTGAAGGAGGGGTGGAGGTGCAGAACTGAAACATGCCAGGTGGTGAGAGGCGGGGGCCCACACTGTGTGTGGCCAGGCCCCCCACTCTCCTGCAGGCAGGTGTCCAGGAGGCAGTGGTGGGGTGGACCTGTCAGCCTCTGGGTGACGAGTGGCTCCCAAGCTCTCCCCCGGGCTCTCCTCCGAGATGAAATCAGCAGGGACTTGGCGGGTGTGAGGTCTGGGTGGGGTGGGTGGTTTGTGTGCTGGTCGGTCACCAGGGTGCATGTGGCTCTTCGGAAAGGCACCTGAGGGGACGCAGAATTTAGCAGTAAAACCTGAGGACAGCCTTTGTCATTTCTGCTCATCTTCCATCAAAGATTCTAAGCTCTGGAGTGTGTGTAGAGTTTCTAGTGGTTACCATCACCTCATATGGGAAAGAAAAATCCATTTACTGAGTATCTACTATGCGCCAGGCACTGTGCTAGGGAGTTTAGACATTTAATCCTCTCAACAGCCCTGTCAGTTAGGAATTGTTATTTCGCCCATTTTACAGGTGAGGAAACTGACGTCTAGTGAAGCAGCTTGGCTGTCCCGCCCAGCTAGTGAGGGTGGAGCCAGGCTCAGGGTGGAGGCAGGAGAATCTTCGCAGTCCTGCATCTGTGTGTCCCCCAGCACCAGGCACAGTGCCCTGGATTTAGGAAGAGCTAGCAAATGCCACTGAGTTGAGAATGGAAGGAGTCATGTGCCAAAAGGGCACTCGGAAATGGGCACATGCCCAAGCGGGGCTCTGAAAGACCAGCTATGGAGACACCAGCTGGCCAGTCATCAATTCAAAACTCACTGTCATCTGGCCAGTGGCCTGCTGGACTGCAGCCAGCTGTATACAAGGGCTGACTTGATCAGCTTTGGCTCTTTTATTTTAGGCAAACCACCTTCCAAAGAGGTGCCGGCTGGGAATTACCCATTCATAGTCACCTCTGATGATGGACGGAAGGTTCCTGTGGTCCAGGCCTATGCTTTTGGCAAATACCTAGGCTATTTGAAGGTTGAGTTTGATGAAAAAGGATATGTCACTTCACATGGAAATCCCATTCTTCTCAACAGCAGCATTCCTGAAGGTACGTGAAATTCAGGGCAATGTTCCACCAGTCCAAAAGTTAGATGGCTAGATTTTTTTCTCCCCCTCAACCCCTCCCACCCCCTTTTTTTTGTTTTGGTTAATGTTTCAGGACAAGTCTCTAATACTTTTGAAGAATCGAGCTTCTCTGTTAAGTTTACTCTTTTCATTAATACGGACATTTAAAACACACCCAGGGCCGGCTCCGTGGCCGAGTGGTTAAGTTCACGTGCTCCCCTGTGGCGGCCCAGAGTTCGGATCCTGGGCACGGACATGGCACCACTCGTCAGGCCACGTTGATGCGGCGTCCCACATCCCACAACTAGAAGGACCTGCAACTAAGATATACAACTGTGTACAGGGGGATTTGGAGAGATAAAGCAGAAAAGAAAAAAAAAAGATTGGCAACAGTTGTTAGCCCAGGTGCCAATTCTTAAAAAAAAAAAAAAAAAAAGATTGGCAACAGTTGTTAGCCCAGGTGCCAATCTGTTAAAAAAAAAAAAAAAAAAACGAAAAAAATTTTTAAAAAAATAAGTAAATAAAACACACCCAAAAGCCATTTGCTTCTCCGCATCCCATCAGCGTCCCGCAGTGTGCCCCTGCTCCTTGTGCCCTTTCAAGCTTTACCCTGCCACGGGAAAGCCACTGTCAGCGAGGGTCCAGAGGAGAGCTGGTTATTGAAGCAGAGCGGCTCAAACTGGGCGGAGCGGGGCTCCAACCCTGGCCCTGCCACCAGGAGCATATGCCTGGGGCAAGTTGCCCAGTCTCAATGGGCCTAAGTTTCTTTATGTATTAAATGGGGGAGTGTGTTTCTTACATGGTTGTCTGGGACTCAGAGTAAAAATACATTTCTGTCATGGACTTTCATATAGTATGAACATGAACAGGCTCCCGTGCTTCTCTCTCACCTGCCCTTTACTGCTCACCATGATCAGATCAGGGAAGGACGGGCGGTGAGGTCCACAGTGCCCTGGAGAACCTGTGGTCGCAGCAGGCAGAGGGAGGGGCGGGGACCACACAGGCAGCACAACCTCAGCTGGCCGGTTATGCCCACCCTTGGGCCTTTCCTCTCCTCCCCACCACCACTAATGCTATCCCAGGTGGGCCAATAGGTATTCACACAGATGTGATGACGTTAGGATACTCAGCACGCCTTAAGATCCATTCGGAGTCTTATTACCAAGAAACAGAATGGAGGTTCCTAACGAAATTTCACAGTCAAAACCAAAATGTACAGAAATACGTTAAAGAAACATATACTCACAACAGGTAAGCTAAATGATGTTTGATTTCTTCTCCAAAATTTAGGCCAATGTGAGATCTGCCTTAAATGCAGGCTAATTTTTGTTATCATTGTTGTTTTCTAGATCCTGGCATAAAAGCAGAGATTAACGAATGGCGTAAAAAATTATATAATTATTCTACCCAGGAAGTGGGGAGAACACTTGTCTATCTGGATGGCACCACTCAATCATGCCGCTTTAAAGAATGCAACATGGGCAACCTGATTTGTGATGCTATGGTGAGTGGTCCTCAGGCATGCAGGCCTATGCCCAGGGAGGGAGGAAGGAGAGGTGGAGGATGCAAGGACGGACAACTCGATAGTTACAGAGTTGAGCATTTTAAAAGGTCAGTGCCCGGGGAAGAGCTTGGTGTGGATTCATACTGAGCGCCTTGGGCAGGAGCCTGAACCAGACCAGCTGATCATCACTTTATTGCTTAACAAGCACTGAAGCCTTTAGTTTAAGGTGTTCATCTTGGATGTCTGAATTTCGGGTGTTGCGTTCCTTTTGTAAGATGATCTGATTACACAAACTCTCCTACTCTGAAGACGTAGACATAGTCGATGAAACACGTCTGCTTGGGCCTAACCGGGCCAGACTGTTTCACCCGTCTGCCCTCTTGGCTCCAGAGACCTGGGCCTGTGTGACTGGAACCTCCTTCACAAGCAGAGAGTGACAACAGGCAGTTATCGTGATAATAGTAAGTCCTGTGGCTGAGCAGGCTCACCCATGGAAAGCACTCCTCTGACCACCTGTCTGTGGGCAGACTGGCAGTGGCCGCCCCTGGGGGCCGTGCTGAGTCAAGGTCTCTCAGGTCAGACTCACACTCCCACAAGATCACAGCCCACACCCAGGGGGGCTGTTTCTTTGTGCTCGGCACAGTGCCTCGTGCCCGGTGGCTCGGATATAGCCACGCTCAATAAATGTCTGCCAAGTAAATGACAACATGCACGCTTTCCAAGGTGAGACCAACGCTGGCTGCTCAGCATCATGCAGTCAGTGCGAGAGACATAGCTAGAGAAGCCAGTGTGTGAATGTCTAGAAAAAGGTCTGGAAGGAAACACCCCAGGCTGTTAGCAGTGCTTACCTCTGTTAAGAGGCTAGGGCAAGTGTAAGAAAACTCTTGTTTTTGCACTATTTTTTTTTTCAAGTAAGAATGTATTATTCATTTTATTTCTTCTAACTAAATAGATATCTTGTAAAAGAAAAGTAAGACTGAAACTGATCCTCCCCAGTTTCAGGAGGCTGTCTCTGTGCCTCCCGAATTGCCAACCTGGGAATTGGCTGGGGACCTAGAGTGGAGGCCAGGGCTCCTGTTGGCCGGAGGTCTGGAGTTGACAGGCCTTCGGGTCCCGCCCTGGAGGCAGCCAGTCTGCACGGGGGCCCTGTCCTGCCACCACAGCAGCCGGCTGTGCTAATGCCCAGCGGCCTGAGAGTGCAGCGGTCTCAGGAGAGGGGGCTCAGAGCCACTTGCTTCTGAGAGTCTGACATGGGACTGGTCACAATATCTTATTTCTGCTTCTCAGAGCATAAAACTAGTTCTGACTAGTTATACTTGGGAAATCTCAGGGAACACAGCAGAGGGGGAAGCAGCTTGATTTCCTCAGTAGAGCTAACCAAATTCCTGGAACTGACCCTCAGGAAGAAGGCCCAGAATAACTAATGTAAATTCCTGCTACTGTTGCAGATCAACAACAACCTTAGACACTCGGATGCAGTGTCCTGGAACCACGTGTCCATGTGCATTTTAAATGGAGGTGGCATTCGGTCGCCCATTGACGAGCAGAACAACGGTATGCTCCCCAGGCCGAGGGCCCTCGGCTCAGCGTGCTCTCTCTCTGACATGCCCCCGGGCAGCCTCAGCTCCCCTCTGCTGCCAGCCACGTAGCACCGTGTCAGCCCCTTCAGTTTGGGCTAACTGCCATTCAAGTCAGTGCCTCACCCGAAGGGCACACACACGCTTGTGTGTTCTCGTGTGTCTTCACACACACAGGCAACGGCAGGGTTAGTGGAACTCAAGCTGGATCTAAACTTCTGAGTCACAAAGCTAAACTGTTGCTGATTTATGCAAAATACTGACAGCCTCCACCTTGATAGCTAGAAAGAGAAAGACAAAACTGCCAGTCTCCTGTGCTGGAAAAAAACATACCGCTGGATTCAATTCTTTTAGCACGTTTAAAGATATCCAGGATTATATCATTTGGTAAAACAACCCAACTAGACTGATACTCAAGACATTATCATTCTCCCCTGATACACTGCCAAAACCAGTCAGTCTCAGGGTATGCTCCAAAGTCGTTTCATCGTCAAACAGGGACAGGTGGCAGGGACACACTGCCTGTCTGGAGGAACTGAGCAATGCCTAACACCCACTGAGATCCAGCCTCAAGCCAGGAAATCCAGGGCAGAGCACAGGTGACTCTTGAGCCACCGCCATTTAGAAGCTCCCGCCATCTCGCCCAGTGGTGGAGGGCACAGCCAGAGGGCTCTTGAACGCATTCCCTCCCTAAGTGTCAGGAGCCACTTCGACACTGCTGATGCTGTCCCAGTAGGGCCCCGAGGCCCTGTGTCTCTTCACCTCCTCCACCAGTCCTACGGGAACCTGGGCTTGGGGTAAGCATGTCCTCGAGCTGTTTTCCTCTGCCTCATCTGTGACTACCCTCAGGCACCATTACCTTGGAGAGCCTGACGGCTGTGTTGCCCTTTGGAGGCACCTTTGACCTGGTCCAACTAAAAGGCTCCACCCTGAAGAAGGCTTTTGAGCACAGTGTGCACCGGTACGGCCTGTCCACTGGAGAGTTCCTGCAGGTGGGCGGTAAGTCCCCCTCCAAGATGAAGTGGGATTTCCTGCTGGTTGGCTTAGCTCCCCTCACCAGGACCTCCATGACCAGGCTTGTTTGGGTTTTCCCCCACCCAACACCAATGCATAGTCTTTCGGTGGTCGTGGACTCCCAGACCACTTAGACTAGGTCAGGGTCAAAGCCCCAAGGCCCCGGCACTGAGCACTGTTTGCCAACTCTGATTTGGACATTAGATGGACTCTCTGCAGGAGCTGGCCCGGCAAACTCTAAGCAGGTCAACTGCCTTGAGGCCTAGTTTCTATTAAAATCTTAGTTGTTTAAACATTCAATATTCTTTGTAAAAAAAAAAATCCCTTCTCTGTTCTATTCACAATTGCCTGGAACCATGCCGAGGTGCAAAGGAGTGCAGTGACCAATTAGTATTAACAGAGATGACTTCTGGGAGGGGCAGTGTGCTGCGTAAACACATGGGAACACCTGGGTCTGGTTCCACTGTGAGCTGGGGCAAGTCTTCAACCTCTCTGAGCACGGTGAGAAAACTGCCATGCTCATCTCACAGATTACAGTGAAAATTGAATGAGAATAAATGCTTCACAAGTTGCCAAGGACTTCTGAAATGCTTTTGTTGATAATTCATTCCACAGTCCCATGAATTAATCTCTAAATTAACATTAATAATCTTATTTGACTCTGACACCATATTTTGGCCCCATTTTTTGACTGTAGCTATTGGCCACCCTTCCCCCCTTGATGGGTGTGATTGCTTTGTCTAGCCTTCCCTCCGTAGGATGCCACACTGTTGGCATTGAGGGGCTGCAGAAGGCGGTGGGCCGCTGGCCTGCTGCCTGTACGGTAACGCAAACATCCTCCATTTTTCCAGGAGAGACGGAGGGAACAGCAGTGAACTGATGCTCTAGCCCAGTGTTGGGTAGCTGTATGTTTTGTGAAAGTCACCCAAACTCAAATTATTACCATTTTGTAGTCTTCAAAATTCTAACCAATGTGCTGCACCTCTCATCTAGTTCTCATTTTCCAAGCCACTGAACAAAGTCGCTGGGCCAGCTGGTTCAGGATTTTAAGAAGATGTGGTTTCTCCCTGCAGTCACCCCTTGCCCAGCCTGGGCCAGAGCCAGTGCTCCTGCCCGTGGCTCAGACCTCCCAGAAGGATTCAAAGACGGACCTAACCAAGAAAGGGTAGCTTCAGTGTCACCTCAACTCTCTTGTTGAAATTTCACTCAAGCTCAAACTACATGAAAACCAAGCCCAGTGCCCTAATTCCAGATTTGGGGCAAAATCCCTTTCTTAGAACACAGAAATTTCCCTTTGGATCCAGTGAAAACAAAGACTCCTTTCTTTTCTAGGAATTCACGTGGTATATGATCTTTCCCGAAAACCTGGGGACAGAGTGGTCAAATTAGATGTTCTTTGCACCCAGTGTCGCGTGCCCCATTACGAGCCTCTCAGAATGGATAAAGTGTATAAGCTGATCCTCCCGAACTTCCTTGCCAATGGTGGAGATGGATTCCAGATGATAAAGGACGAGGTATTAAAACATGACTCCGGTAAGCACAAGCGTCTCTTCCTCTCCCTGTCCCAGTGGTATTTAAGAACAGCAGGACTGGTCTGAAGAGGGGAGCTACTCATGATGCCAGCAGGGCAAAGCCAAAACCAGATCCTACCCCTATGTTGCCAGCTCCCTCCTGCTTTGTTTGAAAACAGCCACACAGTACAGGGAGTATGTGCCCAGCCCCTCCCTAGCACACACACCCCTCCATCCAAGCCCAGGACAAAAACATTTGTCAATCAAAAATGTCTTAAAACTCTAGGTACACCTAAACAGCTATTTAAATTGTGAAATATAAATGAGTTTTGCACTTACAGAAAAACCACCTCTAGACCTTTAGGTTGGACATGGAAAAGCATCATATTAAATCATCTAATCTTTCTCAAAGAAGCTTTTAGCATGAAGAGGTCAGGCAGGAGTGGATGGGATATGCACCCCCCTTTCAGCACAGTGGGTTGGTGGAATCAGTGATGGGAACCATCACACTTGACCCCAGTCAACATTTTCTGCAGCATTGGAGGTCATTCTACCCTAGCCTCACTTTTAAAAATGCAATTGAGAACCATCTCATGTGCATAAAGTCCACTGACAGAATACACTACCCCTTCCTCTTCTCCAGAGCAGAAACCAGGGTGCTTACAAGACACATGCACAGCTTCTCCGCATCTCCAGGAAGGAGCTGAGCCAGGTTCCTCCTCAGCCTTACCAGAGTGGACCTGCCATTTTACTGCTTATTCCAAGGAGGGTGAAGGACAGAGCCAGGGCAAAGGAGGGCAGCCCTTCTGGGGAAGAAAGTGCTGGCTACTTCTGTCCATTCCATGACAGAAGATGGAAGAGCAGGCCTAAAAAGGTGTCCTCTTGAGCCCCACATGAGACAAAGAGGCTGATGGCTGTTGGACAGAAGGAGCTCACACAGAAGGCTGAGGAAGCCTTAGCCTTAGGCTCAGCCTGGCTACACAGTAGAGTCACTTGGGGAGCATTTTAAATTACGTACCAATACCTTGGCCCCAACTTTTAAGAGAGTCTAATTTAATTGGGTTGGGGCAAAAGCCTCTTCCAGTGATTCTAATGTACACCCAGGGGTGAGAACCACTGCAGAGAAGGGTTCTTTTTTAAGTATTAGAGTGATATATGTTTTTATTGAGGTATAATTGACATATAATATTATGTTAGTTTAAGGTATACAACAGAATGACTCAATATTTGTATATGTTGTGAAATAATCACCTCTAATTCTGGTTAACAGGTCACCATAGTTACAAAAAAATAGTTACAAAAAATAATTATATAAAAAATTTTTTCTTGTGATGAGAACTTTTAAGATCTACTCTCATAATTTCAAATATGCAATACAGTATTATTAACTATAGTCACCATGCTGTACATTATATCCCCAGGACTTACTTGTTTTATAACTAGAGGTTTGTACCTTTTGACCCCTTCACTCAATCTGCCCACCTCCCACCTACCACCTCTTGTGAACACCAATCTGTCCTCTGTATCTGTCAGCTTGGTTTTTGTTGTTGCTGTTTTTTAGATTCTCACAGAAGTGAGATCATACGGTATTTGTCTTTCTCTGTCTGACTTATTTCACTTAGCATAATGCCCTCAAGGTCCATCCATGTTATTGCAAATGCAAATGGCAAGATTTTATTTTTTTTAAGGCTGAATAGATTCCATTGCATATATATATGCCCTGTCTTTTTCTTAATTACTTTATTGAGGTCACTTTGGTTTATCACATTGTGTAAATTTCAGGTGGACATCATTATATTTCAGCTTCTGTACAGACTGCATCATGTTCACCACCAAAGGTCTAGTTTCCATCCATCACCATACGTATGTGCCCCTTTACCCTTTACCCTTCCCCTCTGGTAACCACTAATCTATTATCCTTATAGATATGTTTATCTTCCACATATTAGTGAAATCATATGGTATTTGTCTTTCTCTGTCTGACATTTTGCTTAGCATAATAACCTCAAGGTCCATCTATGTTGTTGCAAATGGCATGATTGCGTCTTTTTAAAGGCCGAGTAGTCTTCCACTGTGTGTATATATACCAGATCTTCTTTATCCATTCCTCCATCGATGGACACATTGTTTCCATATCTTGGCTATTGTAAATAATGCTGCAGTGAACATGGCCATGCATACATATTTTTGAATTAGTGTTTTTGTCTTCTTTGGATAAATATGCAGATGTGGAATTGCTGGATCATATGGTAGTTCTTTCAATTCTTTGAGGAACCTCCATACTGTTTTCCATAGTGGCTGCATCGGTTTACATTCCCACCAACAGTGCACAAAGGGTTCCCTTTTCTCCACACTCTCATCAACACTTGTTATTATCTTTTCAATAATAGTCATTCTAACAGGTGTGAGGCGATATCTCACTGTGACTTAATTTGCATTTCCCTGCTAACTAGTGACACTGAGCATCTTTTCATATGCCTGTTGGCCATCTGTCTGTCTGTCTTTGGAAAAAATGTTCAGATCCTCTGCCCATTTTTTTTTTTTTTTAAAGATTGGCACCTGAGCTAACAACTGTTGCCAATCTTACTGATTTGGGTTTTTTTTTTTGCCTTTTCTCCCCAAATCCCCCCAGTACACAGTTGTATATTTTAGTTGTGGGTCCTTCTAGTAGTGGCATATGGGACGCCACCTCATCATGGCCTGATGAGTGGTGCCATGCCCGTGCCCAGGATCCGAAACGTCGAAACCCTGGGCCACCAAAGCAGAGCATGCGAACTTAACCACTCAGCCACGGGACCAGCCCCATCTGCTCATTTTTTATTTGGATCGTTAGGGGTTTTTTGCTGTTGAGTTGTATGAGTTCTTTATATATTTTACATATCAACCCCTTATCATATATATGATTTGCAGAATGGTATTTTTAAAATAAAATTCTGTTGGGTCCCTATGATTTTGATGTAGTCATAGGCAATTAGTATTTCTCGATCAGCTCTCCTTGCTTTTGGAAATGAAGCCTCGATTGTCTCACCATCAATCATGTGAAAATGATTCTTGAGCAGGCAAGCAAAAGGAAGCCGCTTTTATGTCTCAACTAATTGCTCTTGACCCGGTCCCCTAACACCCTTGTTCTGGAGTGGGTCAAAGGCAATGATGTCAACAATCTCTCCTGAGACACCCCAGAGGGAGACAACTCTGTTCCCCCCAATTATCCAATATTGAACAATCTGGAACATGAAAAAGCAATCAAATTCTTTGCCCTTATGATCATCACTGTTCTTGTGTTCTATGACATTTTGTCCCTGCTTATGAAAGGAATATCTTCCCTGTTATAAATACATAGGACTTTACAGAAATACATTGGTTTTCTTCCTCTCTGTTAATTGATAATTACTTTTTCTGTAGTTAAAATTATGTTTGTATTTTTCTAGGTGACCAAGATATCGACGTGGTGTCTGGATACATCTCAAAAATGAAAGTAATCTATCCAGCAGTTGAAGGTCGGATCAAGTTTTCTGCAGGAAGTCACTGCCATGGAAGCTTTTCTCTAATATTTCTTTCATTTTGGGCAGTGATCATTGTGTTATACCAATAGCCAAAAACTCTCCTTGCCATTAAGGCGTGGAACTACATTTTTCCTCAAGTGAGATTCAGGTCTGCCTTTTAGGAACTGGCTTTGTGATGGCTCAGACCATCCTCACAGGCTCCTACAAGCTGAGCTTAGAGGGTCGTAAATGAAGACACTCCATCATCACTCAGGATCAGCAACTTAGTGAACACCCAGGAAAAGAAATGAAAATGGGCCCTAAGAGGCCCTAAACCATTAGTTTACATGTACAAATTTTAGTAACATTCTTTCACAATTTTAAACCATAGAAATCATTTTTCTCCTTTATATCCATTCTAATCCACCAAGCAACTTATGTGTACATAGAACTTCATCATTTACAAGGGAGTTTTAAGCACATTATCTTATTGGATGTCCACACCTCTCTTTGGTGGGCAAGACTGGTATTGTTTTTCCCATTTGACAGAAGAGGAAACTAAAGCCCAGAAAGAGTTGACTTGTTCCAGGCCACACAGCTAAAAGTGACAGATCCAAGACCTGCACCTAGGCCTTCTGATTTCAAGTCCAGCACTCTCTCAGCGATATCCAGTTGCTATTCAGAATGATACTCGGTGGTCTTCACTCTTCCCAACTGTCGACAGCCCCAAGTTCATGGACGACAAGTCTGCTTTATTTTTGGTCTCTAATTTTTTCCTTTGTAGCTCCGGTTGTTATAACGAGTTTGATGGACTCACAAACACAGGGGAGCATCCTCTCTTGTACCCATGTGCCTTTGATGAGTCAGGGAACAAACGGTGCAGCAGATAATGGGAAAGGCCAGAGGCTGCAAAAGGCAATCAAGGGGTAGGGAGGAAGGGAAGGGAAGAAAAGGACACCCACGACCGATTTACATTACAAAAGAGAACGAGCTGAAGGGCATTTAGATGTGTTAAACAGATTTTTGCTAAGGAGCAGCAACATAGAGCCTGACACATGGTATTAGCTGTTAATTTTATGAAATTCCATCAGTTCTGCCTCTATGCTCTTCCTCCGTTCTTCCTAGCGTGAAGGCGTCATGAGAAGAGAACCTTCTAAGACAAGGTAATTCTAAACCTGCACCTGTCCCTCCCCAGCAAGATGCCAGCATTGTACTTATTCTAGTCACATCACCCATACACACACACACACTCTCCCTTCCGTGCCACTCTCCCCTCCTCCCCTCCCCAGAGGGGAGACCAGGGTTGATCTATTAAAAGTGGCATACATAAGAAGTTTGAAATCAGCTCTGCCTCCAGATCTGAACAATCACTCAAAGTCCGTCTCAAGTATAGATATGAGAACTCCTGCCTGGGAGTGGGCCCCTTGGAGTGGGTGCTCAGGAAATACCCAGACTAATGAGATGATTTATGCCCAAAGATCGAATTCTTGCTTAAGGTGGCAGTGAGACCATGTGAGCCTGTCAGCACTGCATAAACAATTCGACAAGAAATGGGAGTCTTCACCTTAACAGTGAGCAAACAGCAGCTACAAGTTTGGAGAAGGAATATGTTTGTTTCTTAATGTTTACAAATATTAAGTACTCAATACAAAATATACTTTTAAATTTCATAGCCTCTTTATAAAGGTTGTTGCAGTATAATAATGCCCTTGGTTCTATGCCTATACAGATTAGCTATAAATAAACAAATGTCAGTAAGATTGTAAGAGGAAAATTAGAGAAAGATGCATTTGGGGTATACTTTTTATGCTTTGTCAGTAAAATAAATCCTATTGCAGCACAAATTTTTAAAAAACATTTTTCTAAGTTTTCTAAATCTGGGTGCATGTATTTTGCAGTGGTTTAAGAAATAACCTCAAAACACTTTGCAACTGTTGATTCCAAACAATTAAAGATATGCTCCTTAAATTTTGTGGTGATTTCTTCTCTCAAGCAAACACCTATAACCAAGACAGTGTGACTGAAGGGAAACTCGACAGTTTATCACTGGTATCATTTCCTTTGACCACGTGCCCCTTGCCATGTGATAACCCTCCCTATCTCCCTTCTCATCCAAAAAATGCATGCAATTTCTAGGTAGAACAGTAAATAAAGGGTATTTTAAGCAAGACAACTACATTTTCTGGCTTTCATGTACAAAATCTAATGCAGAAACTGTTTTGAGGCATATAGTGGTTTCCTAAAAATAACAATGTCCACACTCGATAGTGTCGGGGATTTTAACGGACTGTCTGAACTGGCTGTGCATCTGAGAATCTTCCTCAAGCATACTGATGACACAACAGGCCAGCTGTTAGATCTTCATCAACCTCACACCTTGAGTCCATTGGTGGCAGAGCTGCCTTCAGCAGTTTGCAACAAAGAGTAAGCTGGGTTTCTCAGAAGAAAGTTTAGGTGGCTAATAGTTGTCCATTAGAAAAAGCTGCTCCCTGAGGGAGAATGTGGTCCCCTGATTAGTTTCCTGGAGCTGCTGTAACAAAGTGCCACAAACTGGATGGCTTACACATCAGAAATTCACCTACCGTCTGTCTGTTCCGGAGCCTAGCAGTCCGAGATCAAGTTGGCAGGGTCGGTTCCTTCTGAGTGCTGTGAGGGAGAATCTGTTCCAGGCCTCTCCTACCTTCTGGTAGCCTCAGGCATTCCTTGCCTTATAAATGGTATTCTCTTCCTGTTTTACATCCTTTTCCCTCTCTACATGTCTGTTTCTGTGTACGAATTTCCCCTTTTTATAAGGATCCAGTTATATTGGATTAGGCCCACTCTAATGACTTCTCGTCATCTGCAAAAACCCTACTTCCAAGTAAGGCCCTGAGGGTTAGGACTGAAGTCCTGCCACAGGCCCTCAGCATCTTTTAGAGGGAAACAATTCAACCGATAACAGTCCCCTGGCATAATCTACATAATCAGCTGGGGCAGCCCTGAAGCAACTAGCAGCTTCTGCGTCCTTTATATTCTGTAAATGAAAGGTTATAATTACTATTATTTTTGTACTGGTAAAATCATACACATTTTAGAAGGTGATTTGGCTCAACTACAGCAAATCAAAAGGAATCAGTTTTCCTATCTAATGCAGTCAAAAAGAGGAGCTATAAACTTTTATAACAAATTGGGAGATCTCAAATCTCTAGTGAGTAGTACTGAGGCCTCTAAGAACCTGAATGAAATGCTTCATGAAAACATTCAGTTAACAGGGGCCAGCCTGGTGGCATAGACATTAAGTTCACATACTCCACTTTGAAGGCCTGGGGTTCACAGGTTTGGATCCCAGGCGCAGACCTACACTGCTCCTTAAGCCATACTGTGGCAGCATCCCACATACAAAATAGAGGAAGAATGACACAGATGTTAGCTCAGCAACAATCTTCCTCAAGCAAAAAGAGGAAGATTGGCAACAGATGTTAGCTCAGGGCCAATCTTCGACACCAAAAACCAAACCAAAACAAACAAAACATTCAGTTAACAAATAAGCTAGTTAGGGTAGGAAAACAGTTTAACTCTGATCCATGACAAGGATGGCTGGCATATTACAAGCAAGGATGGAAATTTATAGACTCATTATTCATGAGGATTCTTGGTTGCAAAAAAACAAGAAAATGTCTGTAACCAGAGACATATCAGAAGGATATTAGCTAGCTCCCAGAATCATCAAGAAGCATGGAGAGTGAGGCCTAGAAACTGGAGAGCAAGCAAGGAAAGTGAGGCACTGCCACAGGAGCAGTCTTCGTGGCCCACTGCACTGGTGCTACCGGGTTCACCTCCACCACAGCTCCACCCACAAGGGCCTTTCACTGTCCTTGTGCCTCCATTCAGATGGAGCATCTAACGAGCTGAGCCTGGTTCAGGACCAAAGTGACTTTCATGAAAATAGCAGGCTGACTGAGGATTTTACTCCACCTTTTGGCTTCCATAAGAAAAACCGATACCCTCTCCCCCAATTACCTCGGAATTCCCCCAAATAAAGATGTTCCAATTCTGGACAATCAAAAATGAGAAATGGCCCCAATGAATACTGAGGATTTTCAAGTACAACAAATATGGATAAAATGATATGTTAAAAACAAAAACACTAGCTTCTGAGTTTGTCTTGAAAACTACACTGAGTTCTTAACCTTCTCTCCAACAACGTACAGTCACATGTGTGATATCCAGATTTTTAAGAAAGCCAAAAACGCCATGAAAGTAAACAACACTGCAACCTTTTTTTTGTAAGACAATCACTAAATAATTTGTAAGCATATTAGTAATGAAATTAGCCCCTAAGATATGTTGATATTATTTTATAAGGAAAAATAAATATGGCTAGTCAAATTTCTAAATAACCTTGAAGTTTGTAATTAGATGGGTTTTTTTTTCAGACCTATACTCTACAGGTGAAGCAAAAGAAATCTATACATTTAAAGAATAAACGTAAGTTTTATTTTATTGGTAAAATCATAATGTATTGACTTTATATATCAACATTAACACAGTGTTCTGAAAACTGCACTAACTTCTCATGATGTGAAACTGATTTTGTGATAACTTTTGTGTCATAACTGAGAAATGCTTATAGCATGATTCCTGCTCATCCACAACACACATATATTATTACTCTGCTCAGGTTTTCCTCATGTAGCCTTGCCTTATTCCTTACTGAATATCTATCTTTGAGTAAAAGTGAAAAGAAAAGATGAGACTATAAAATCAGAGATCCTAGACACTACAGTAGAATAAGTCTTAATGAACAGACTAGTAACGTAACCTCTGTAATTACTTTCTCTAGAACTACACCCCAGATAGGTAGGCTTCTGGCTCCTTGAATATCTGATAGCTGCTTAACTCTACCCCTCCCCATCCCAGCCAGGAAAGCCCACCACAATGCAAGTGAATGAGAGCAGCATTACAGGGCTAACACGGACGCCAATATAATTCACACTTAAAATAGAAATAGAAAACAAATCACACGGGAACTTCAGTACTTAAATTTTATTCATTGTAATAAACTACTAGCCACCCACTTCAAAACTAATCAAGAGACACAGTGGGCTGAACACCAGGGCTGAGACGATGCTAATCTCCACTAGCCAGCAGCCATAAGCTGAATGCCAGAGGCACCTCACAGAGGGAGAAGAATGTGCAGCTATTAGAAATATTAATAAATTGTAAAAACACAAATCCACGTCATTTAAAGATCATTAATCTATTTATTACAAGACAAGAATATCTTAGAACTTTTCGTCAATGTAGAAAATTAAAACAGAATGACTGAGCGCGGGGTGCAGTTCAACAGGCTGCAGTGCTTTTGCAGGGCCGTTCTCCGTCCCCAGAGCTCAGCGCACTGCCATGCTCAACTTACTCGAATCCGTCAGTGCCCACACAGCTGTATCTCCTATACACTTAACTTCCTTGAATTATCCAATATTTTGGCCACATTCAGTATAACTTTTGTTTTTGTAGTTATTTGAAAAAAAAGAAGAATCAGCCTCAGTGTGCTCCCTCGTAACTTCTCAGCAGTTACACCCGTCCTACAGCCCCTTCCCTTCCTCTCCAACATCCCTCTCTGCTTCCTCCTTCTCTGGGAACACCTCTGTACTTACCTGATGCAGAAATCTGGGAGTCTGAGCCTGAGTCCAGTACCCTAAGGTGGGCCGACATGCTCACTGGACCTGCAGCACTGGTTCAGGATTATGTGTAGAGGCACGTGCCCTGGTCTCTTCGACACTCCTTTCACTAGGCAACAGTCACATAAAAAGGTGAGGGACCTAGATCACAGCCACACTCCTGCCTCTTAACCCCCTCCATGTACATTCCACCTCAACACCCCCCAAACCAGTCTTTTTGTATCGATCACCTTCCTGGTGCCAAGTGCTGCTGGGCTGGGACAGGTGATGGAGGGATGAGGAAGACACATCCCTGCAATTAGACTGTTCACAGCTGAGTGGGAGAGAGAGAACTAACATCTAAGAACAGAAATGCAGGCTTGTATTTGTCTATCCAGCCTCTCTTCCTACTCCTGGAAAGAGCCCCCACACACTGGGA
This sequence comes from Equus przewalskii, assembly GCF_037783145.1. Lineage (NCBI taxonomy): Eukaryota > Metazoa > Chordata > Mammalia > Perissodactyla > Equidae > Equus > Equus przewalskii. The sequence continues at coordinate 38,481,143 of NC_091839.1, forward strand.
GACACTGCATCTCTCCTATTCCAGGTGGTTCTGGTAAGACAGCTAACTACAGTCTCCTAGCCCAAGTGGAAGCAGGAAGCATATGACCCAGGCCTCACAATTATGGTGTCTGACTGTCTTGGTCTGAGTTATTGGCACAGGGATAGGCATGTGACGGAAGCCAAGACAATAAGAATCCTTCCACAAGCTTTTATATGTGTACGGATGGCGAGAGAGACAAGCTCCCTTTTTTGCCCCTCTGTATCATCATGTGATTCCATAGTTGCTTATAACTGTCCTCCCTGACACGAAGGCATGTGCAAGAACGACAGGGAACAAGACAGAAGCTGAGGCAAGCAATGGACGTGTCCACAGAGTCCTGATACTATTTAAGTGCTGGTTAAGTCCTACTGAGGACAATTTTATTATTGCCTGTCCACAGACGGTTTACATGAACCAACACATTATTTCTCTCTTCTTTTTTCAAAGCAAAGTTGAGTTGACTTCTGTCACAATCAAAAGCTTAAACTAGCCCAAACTAGGAGAAAATGTCAAAAAGCTTCCCTGAACACCTGTGTGTGTGCAAGTGAGAAGGGAAGGGAGTTAAATAGGAAAAACAGTGCAGACGTTAAGTAAACAGGGCTAAAATCCCTCAGGTAAAATTATGCAGTTTTCATTCTTGTACCACTAAAATGGATCTGAAAAACTTTAGAAAACTATCTAAAACACATTCCTTACGAATAAATTCAATGTCACCTATTTTTCCAAGACTTTTGAGCTACTTTTTAAAAATTAAATCTCCAAATAAAATAACTTGGCAGCCCGCTCCCTACTTATGGGAGTTCCTGGGAGTTGCTTACATGTCCCAGTTACTGCATACTGCTCTACGCTGCTCAAGGCTTCTGCAAAATTCCTTTAAGCCACCTCATTTTCACCTCCCCGTGCTGTACCAGTTTTCTCTACTCGCATTGTCCCAGAATATGGATATAGTACTACCGTCACTCCCAAGAGCAGACAGCATGAAGCTGTAGTGTAAAAACAAAGTTTCACTAAGTGGGCATAACTGGAGGGCCTTCCAATGATACAGAAAACTTATAACTCCATGTGCAATAGCCATTCTCCTAAAAAGCATCAGCTAAAGCCATCACATGAAGTCCCTTTTGGGGGCCCTCCTCAGCACCCTTCCTGGTAAGCACTAGAGAGCCCAGGGCACAGTCCTTGGACTGCCTCTCTTTTCTATTTACACCTAATCTCTTGATGGTCTCATCCAGTTTCATTACTTTGCATCTGGATGCTGGTGACTCCCAAATTCCTATCTCCAGGCTGGATCTCTCCCCTGAACTCCACACTCACAACTACAACTGCCTCTTGGGGATCCCTAGTTGGGATGGTTAATAGGCATCACAAACTTTAAATGTCCAAAAGTGAATTCCTGAACTTTCCCTCAAAACGTGTGCCATTCACAATCTCCCTCATCTCATTTAATGGACCCTTCATCCTTCCTATTGCTTAGGCCGAACCCTGAGATTATCCTGGGCTGCTCCCTTTTTCTCCAACTCACAACCTGTCCATTCGTAAATCCTGTTGCCTAACTCAAAAAAAAAAAAAAAAGACATCAACTTTTTGACAACTCCACAAGTATTACCCTGATTCAAATAACTGTCATTTCACCTGAATTACTTCAACAGCTTCCTAAACGAGCTCCTTGTCTCTACTTTTGCTCCACTTTAGTCCGTTCTCAACATTCCCAATATAGTAACCAATGTGATCCTGTTACATTAGAAGCAAGAGTGTGTTGCTCACCTGCTCAAAATCTTTCCAACACACTTCAAGCAAAAGTGACAGTTATCACAATAGCCCGCAATGATCTGGTTTCCCATGACTTCTCTGACATTATCTCCCCTCACTCCCCATGATGTAGCCACAATGACCTCCTTGCTGTTCTTCCCATAAAACAGGCACATTCCCACTCAAACCTTTGCGCTTGCTATTTCTCTGCTGGGACATGGGCCCCCAAATACATGCGCAGCCTGATTTTTCTCCTCCTTCAGGTCTTTTCTTCAACGTCCCAGACCACATTATTTAAAATCGCAACCCTGCACTCATAACACTCTATTTCCCCTCAGTTCATTTTTCTTCTGAGCACTTATCACTTTCTGACATACTGCATTATTTCCTTTTTATTTTGTTTATTGTCTATCTCCCTCAGCTTGAACGTAGGCTTATAAATGCACAAATATATCCCTAGCATCTAAAACTTCCCGGCACACGGTGAGTGTTCAATACACACTTGTCAAATAAACTGAATAAATCACCAGCATCCAGATGCAAACTGAAGGATCCAGATGCATCCTTCTCTTGTACCTCTCTGCCAATTAGACTTCTATTTATATTTCTGTTGTAAAATCTAATGGTTCTTAGTAAGTCAATAAATGATCATTTAAGTCCTTACTTTCAACCATTTCTCAGAATCTTCTGATATCTTTAACTAAATGATTATACTTATAACACAATCTTATAATGCCCTTGATAAATTTCAAAGTGTCTTCCCAACTATTTCATTTTATCCCCACAACTAAAAACAGTGATAGTTTTTTCTATAAACACATTTCAAAATGTGAAGCTCATGCATTGGAGGACATAAAGATGGACTGGAAGGAGTGTGCAAAGTAAAATATTTGAAATACACCAGGGGACGTCCTTCTGAAAGGGATCCAGACAGTGACCACTTTTGGAAATAAAAGCTCCTTCCGTGAGGAAACACTGACAAGAACATGAAGACTAGAGACAGATCTAAGTTTGAATTCTAACTTCACCACTCTCTCTGGCTTCTATATCTTCACCTACAAAATAGGAATAATACCATGTCACAGTTATTGTGATGGCTGATGAAATGTTAGAATGTATATAAAATGCCTGGTCAATAGAGAGCACATCTAGTTCCTTTCCTTTTTATAATGTAAATGATTACTTCTGTATGTGTAGCTTTTTATACATCACATTTTTTTTAAATAGAGCTCACCCATTGCTATGGATTGAATTATGTCCTCTTAAAATTCACATGTTGAAACCCTAAACCCCAACGTGACTATATTTGGAGATGGGGTCTTTAGGAGGTAACTAAAGTTAAATGAGGTCATAAGAGTGGCCTCTAATCCAAAGAGATTGGTGGCCTAACAAGAAGAAGGAGAGAGAGAGACAGAGAGACAGAAAGTGAGACAGACAGAGAGTGAGAGAGAGAGAGAGAGAGAGAGAAAGGCAGGGAGTGCTTTTTCTCTCTCTCTTCCCATACATTTGTGCAAAGAGGTCACGTGAGCACACAGTGAGAAGATAGCTGTCTGCAAGCCAAGGGAAGAGGCCTCAGAATGAAACCTGCCTTGTCAGCACCCTGATCTTGGACGTCCCAGCCTCCAGAACTGAGAGAAAGAACAAATTTCTGTTGTTTAAACCACCCGGTCCATGGTATTTTGTTATGGCAACCCAAGCAGACTGATACACTCAAAACAACCTTTTTCTCATCTAAATAAACAGAATATCACAATTCATAGAAGAATAGGTGAAGATGGCATAAAAAGGCCTGTAAAATATTTTATTTTTCAAGTTCACCCTGACACTTCAAATAAGGATGTTCAAAATGCTATGGATTTTAATGTGAAGAGTTAGCCTGGCTAATATTCCACCCGTCCCTGAGAAATTAGTAAATGTTTAAGGCTTAGTTTTAAAGCACCGATTCACAGAATCTCATACATATTCTAGAATTTTCAAGCAATTAAAAATATAACGGAACTACTAACAGAAGTTTTTTAAAAAATTGACAACATCTAATGACCATTTTTTAAGACCTTGGAAAAAAACAGTGAATATCATTAAATGAGTTAGTTTTCCAAATTATATTTTAGGATTCTCACATTACCCAGTTTATTGCCTAATACATGGTTGAAACTCAATAAATATATTCCAAATGAATGCTACAACCAATAACAAACACAAAATGCTCAATCTTTAAAGGCAAATTTGTTTTAAGGAGAAAAGAATGATAGAATGGGAAGAAATTATAAGTAGAATTCTAAACACTAAATCTTTAAAAATAATCATTTAAATTAACTTTCCTCAAGGAATAAAGTTAATTCCATATTTTTCTTTTGGAGAGGCAACAAACAACATAAACCAAAATCTACTTGACTAAATTGTTTACACAAGCTTTTGGAATATAGTTACACAGATTCAGTGAAATGTACTTGCACCCACACAATCACAAATATCTGTATGTACTCAGTTTTCACACCCAAAAGGGCTATAACCTTTCAATCATCCAGCAAGAGTAAGGAGAAGGCCCATGTTTGCTACGAAAAACTCATAAAAAATGTCTTCTTTCTAGACACACAGTTAACCATGTAGAAAATTTTTAAAAAGGGAGAATAAACCTACTAAAATGTACTAACTCTAAACGAGACAGCAAATCAGATCTTATTCCTGTTTCTACACACTAAACATAATTATTTTCAAAGTGATACAGTACAAAGGTTATTGGTCTTATCTGTTTGTTCTAAGGGGATTATGAATTATCTCTTTGAAAAACAGCAATAACAAGTGATGTATGTTCCAATAAAATTTGGATAACAGGTGTAAAATGAAAGACTATGAAACCCAATCACTTCTAATCATTATTAAGTTTGTGCTAGTCTTTATTAAAACAAAAAAGACTATGAAACCCAATCACTTCTAATCATTATTAAGTTTGTGCTAGTCTTTATTAAAACAAAAAAAAGCAATTTCAGACACTAAATTACATGATATATACAAGAATATACAAAAATAAACAGAAAAAAGTACTTCTCTACCAAACTAGCACAGCAGAAATTTCAACTGGTTATTCTGTCCCAAATCCAAATGTTTACATCCACGACGTCACAGAGGTAACCTCCTTTTGCACCTAAAGTAAAAATAAATCTATTTAATACAACACAATAAACTAAGATTCATTTGTGACTTGCCTAACAGTTCCAGTGTATTAAAATTCTAACCTAAGATATATATATAACCAAAAGAAATTAGCTGGCATATGCCACAGATATTTATGTTTTACAGAGGACAAAAATGGCAAGGTATAGAGACAGATGTGATCAAGTCCCCAACAGAGAGCCAAAGGTGTCCTGGTACTGATTCCCAAGACAATGGAACATAAAATGTCCATCACTGCCCCATTGTTTTAATATACATGTAATGTAACTATCACTTGAAAGCTCATAATTAATAGGTAAATAGTCCAAATCTGATTATCTCTACTCTACGAAACTAACATTTCATTGCTATACCACAACCTTATAGAGTAGTTATTTCATCTGACCAAAAGGATTAGTCAAAAAATAAAAAGAGCAAAACATGACTTAAATCTTTGCCCAAAACTCAAAATCCTCAAGATTCAATATAATAATAATATTACCATCCTCCAATTCCAATTCCTTTTGTGCTCTTGGGTTCACATAAGCTCAACTGCTTCCAAACGACTCCAGCCTGACTTACAGGGCACTCAGCGCTGCAGATGCCAGCCGGAAGAGCATGGCCCGTTCTAGAGCTGGGACTCAGACTCACACCTTTCTCTGCACAGGCTGCAGGGTATAACATCCCTGCCTGCTGGTAATTAGGAAAGGGTGAAGTCAAAGCAGAGGCTATTCAGTTCCTTTCTCTCAAAATCCACTCTATGTTTGAGCACGTTGAATAAAGAAAATATAAAGAGCCATTTGTTAAGGTTGTTCATTTTTAAAGGGGTCACAGTCAAAAGGGTTTCCTTAATTTTTGTGTCCCTAATTAAAACAAATGTCAGCATACAATTAAAAATATAAAGAATAATATTGCTGCTTTTCAGTTACCTTATTGAGCTCTGGAAACAGCTCTTGTATTACAATATCCAATAAAACATAAGTCAGCTAAAACACCAAAAAGAAATTTTTTTTAGGATATTAGACAAAAAACCCATAAAAATGATAAACACAAAATTCAGGACTGTATTTACCTCTAAATGGGAAGGCAGCAAATAGAACTGACAATATAAAATAAGCACAACAGTAGCTCCATTACTATTAATAATGTTCTATTCTTAAGATGAGGGTTAGATACATGTATTCACATGGAAACATTCTATTATACCTCATAATTCACTTTATATTAAACATTTTATTTGTAACAAAAAATTTAAACAAATAAGCAAGATACAAAATTGTAACTGTATAAGATCTCAACAGAATATGTAAAGACCATAAAAATAAAAATGTTAACTATGGTTATTCTACGTAATCTGAATGATGGAATTCTTGATTTTTAAATTTTTACTTTATTTCATGAGTTTTCTGTATACTCCAAATTTTCTACAATGAATATATGTTTATTTTAAATAAAAACAATTCATGTTATAAAGAAAAAAAGGCAATTGGCAAAAAAGTAGCAAATGAAACACACTTTTTTCTATCTGAATGCTTGAATTAGACTGATTGCCCTGCTTTAGTATCGTGTCACTTCACAGTTAATAATACACAGACACTCCACTGTGTCATTCCCCAGCCAACACTAGTCAACCTACTTTAATGAACTGTACCTGCTTGTTGAGAACGGGCTGCTGTAAGCCATCAAACAGAAGCCTGACGCTTTCATACTTGGCTTCTTCACCAATACACTTGACTATCAGATCTAAACAGGAAAGCCACAGGTGGAACAATTTTATATTATAAAGTGACTCATCATTAACTTGACCATAATGCAAAATCCCCATCCTGTTTTCCAGATATTATGCAAAAATGGTAAATCAGCATTTCCTAAACCAATGTTTTTATAAGAGGCTCGTGGAAAAAAGAGAAATGCAGTATCATGTACCCTCCTTTTGGAGATTCACGATGCACAAAGTATTCTGTAAGCTCCGAGGAATGCCGCAGTAAAGAAATCTGCTTATACTGTGAAGTGATAAAAGACAGCCGGGAAATAATATACACTGTATTATCCCATTTAGATAAAACAAATGAAACAAAACCCTAAAATTATGTATGTACATTTGTTCATACGTGTATAGAAATGCATAGAAATATGTCTGTGAGGATTAACACCACACCGGATCATGCGGCTATTTTCGCACAGTGGGGAGAGGCCGGCTTCTACTTCTTACTCTCTACATTTTCATAATGTCTGAGTATCTTAACATCGGGGAAAAAAAGGTTCATTAATTTTTTAATATAGACTTTCCTCGATGAATATGACTTTAATTTATTTCTGTACTTTCTGCATAATTACTATTAACCATCTGACAGAACAATACTTTTGGGAAATGTTTCAACGTTAGTTTAGAGTCCAAAAAGTTCCGATTCATGTTTGACTGCCCAGCTGTCACGTATCACTCTTGTTACCAAAAAGAATCAGTCCTTATTAAAATCTCTGCTGAATGTTTTCCCCCAAGCAGGGAAAAAAAAAATTACTCTTAAGTAAACAAGGTGTTCAAATATTTGTCCTTTCTCTGAATCATAATGAAACTCTTAGCTGTTCATGGAAAGTTCTCACTTTACATTTGCTTCTCTGAGGTATACCTAACCCTAAGAGGTAAACACCAAATTCAGTTTACAAAAAGTGTAGTAGATCCTTGATATTTTAAAGATTATGTGGCTCAATATGGATCTTTGTGAATCTTCTAATTCACCAATACTACATATGATTTCCCAATTAACGTGTGAAGCATAATGGACAAAAATAAGTGATCCTTTCAGATCCTTCAGAAGTCACTAAGTAAGAAATGAGGAGTAGAGGACAACAACAGAAAGGCATGCTAAGCTTACTCACTAGCTAAATTACTCCTCCCCAAATGGAAGTCCTGATGTAGATGGGATTCAAATTCATGCCTCAGCAAAATAAGAAATTATTACATTCACTGGCTTTCCATGTTGTTCTGAATATCAAAACTAAGACTGTTAAAAACATGAATGCTTAGGCCACTATATACAAAACAGGTAAGAAATCATTTCATCATTTTCGTACAGAACTCACTCAAAAATAGTTTCTGTTCACTTTCACATCATAGATTTAGCTTAATTGTCTTCACATAGAGGAGCAGAACTATTCTGAGACTAATTTTCCAACAATGAGAATTCCCTAAGGCACAGTCCTAAGCCCTTTTCCACTCTTACTCTGTATTTTCTCCCTGGGCATTATCATCCACTCACACAGGACTCCCATATCTCTGTTCTGCACCACTGTTCCTTCCACTTCCAAACCTGGGTATCTAACGGCAAACTAGACATCTCCTCCTGAATAATGTATAGGCATTTCACACTCAAAATGTCTTAAACTAAGTATCCTCTGCTTTGATCCCTTGACACTTTTTGCTTCTATTTCTCATCTCAATAAGAGGTCAGTAACATTCATTTATTTGGTGGCCCAAGGCTACCTCCTGTACAGGAGAGGTGGTCATCCTCCTCCTCCTCTGGGATATGTGTAACTTGAACATGTCCCTATGATCACATGTGTGTTTTGTCCGTATGTGTGTCTTCCTGCTAGACGGAGCTACTCAAGCACACTTTTTATATCCCTTGCACTTCACACAGTGCCTGGCACATGGAAGGTGCTCGATAAATTTGTAATGAATAAATGAGTTCTGGTCTTTTAGTCATACACACTAGTGAAGCTCTTCTCATAGTACAGTGAGCAGCTGCACTCTAGCTGTCCCACAAATACAGTCTGATTCTAAGTTATCACTGAAAGAATGGAGCTACTCTGTGAGTAGAAACAGCCTGTCTTGCAGTTCTTAGTGCTAACATAATAAAAAAAAAATTTTATTTAACTAATGAGCTAATTTTAATTGGTCCTTATAGCTATTTCTAAAATGAAAATTCACAGTAAAAGTTAGCCTGAATTATTATTATACATTATGACCTCAAAGGAGTGCTAATCTATATTAAACTACTTCTTAAATACTACACCTGGAATGTAATTCATCATTTCTTCAAAAGTCTGTTTTGCTCGTTTTTGCTTATCCTGGAGAGAGCGAGGTTCAGTGTTCTCACAGAATACAGCATCTAAAAAGAGATAAAAAGAAATATTTTCTGGAATTTTCACCTATTATACACAAAGTGTTTCCTCATAGTAGAAATACTAATAAACCAAAGAAAAACAAAAATTCTCACTCCTTTATATCTGATTAAAATCATTAAGAATACACAAAACATGAAACAAAAACACGAGAAAATACAAACCTCTGAGAAGTGTTATGAGTGAGACCAAACGGTGCTCCTGAAAGAGCTGTTCTAGCTTACAGTGAAGATAGTAGTCAGTGTACATTTCCAGGGTGTTTTTAAAGAGGATTCGAGTTCCCATTAACAGATGATGCAGCCAGTCAGGAACCTGGAAAACCACGCGTCCTGAGGAGGATCACATGGAATACTTCACTGTTCAGATAAACAGCCATTTGAACATTTTCCAATATAAAAAACACAAATGGTCAATATTTTATTTGTAAACACCAGTAGCTTTAATATATTCAAGACCAATTGTACTCAATTCTTATAAAAGAAGTATCCTCAATTTTAAAAAAAGTTACAATGCGGCAGTGTTCAAGAGTATTAATTTGCATCACAGAAGAAATATTATACATGAATGAAAAACAGGTTTTAACGGTGACCATGTCGATCTTACCTACGTACATCAGGTAATCATAGACTCCTTCTACAGTCATCATCTCCATAAAATAATTCTGATTTTGCTTTCTTTCTGTATTCTCAGCACGGTTTGCATTATTCTTAAACAGATCATTGAAAAGCTAAAGTAAAAGTTGAAATAATAAAGAGATACATAATTTATTCTACCTACTGATGATAATCACTAAGGCAAAAGTGACACAGAGCAAAAGCATTTAAACTTTTTCCAATCAAAACAGAATATCAAATAGTTTAAGACTGCCTCCAAAATTCCACATTTATACCCAAAATTGAATACAAAAAAATACATGTTCTCCCAAAATATTATATAACAGTCTGCGTCCATTTTACACCTAACAGATAATTCATTATCCATAAAGAACCCCTTTGTTTTTTTACAACAAAAAGAGTAAATGAACATATAAAGATGTATAAATATATTAACGATAGCTAACTTGAAAACTAACATGATTTAAAGGGTGTTTAGAGGGAACTTTAGCTTTAAGCAAAGTTTATTTGGACAATATCCAACAAAAAGCCTAATCAATGTGAAAAAAAACAAGATGTGAAGAACTACTTACAGTAAAAATGACGAAATGCAACTAAATCTAAGCCTTACCCCCAAAATATGCAAAAATAGTCAATTATCAATAATAATAATCGAATAGCAGAAATTAAGGAACTAAAAAAAGTCTGATACAAAAGATCAACTAAGCCAAAAGATAAAATGGACAAAACCTTTGGCAAGATAGATTAAAAAAGAAAAGAAAATGAAGCTACAATGTCAGGAATAAAAGGGGATATAACTACAGATGTCAGAGAAAATGAAAAGAAAAGAGGGTATTACTGACTTCAGATAAAAAATTTTCAAATTTAGACAAAATGGAAAATTTGCTGAAAATATAATCTATCAAAAAATGACTCATGAAATAATAAACTCGAAGAATATTATAATCATTAAATAAATTAAATTGGTTGGAAAAAAAAAAAACTTCCTACAAACCAAACTCGAGGCCTTGATGACTTTACGAACAAATTCCACTGATTATTTAAAGAATAATTCTAACTGTAACTTTACCAGCAAATAGAAAAAGGTTAATATAACCTTGATAACAAAACCTGATAAGGACAGAATGAGAAAGAAAAATTATAGGCAAAGTCCACCCATAAACATGGATGTAAACTTCCTTAACCTCATAAAGGCTATCTATGAAAAAAGCTACACTATACTATCAATGATGAAACACTGAAATCATTCCCTTTGCATAGGAGTCCCAGCCATGAATGAAACAAAATTGCCATCATTTGCAGATAAGCGTATAAATCTAAAAGAATTAATAGATACATTACTCAAATTAATACAAATCTAGTAAGATTATTTCTGTCTACCAACAAAGTTATAAAGTGAAAAAAATATTAAAAATACCTTTTAAAGTAATAACAAAAATGAAGGTTCTTTGGGGGGAGAAGGGGGCTGTCCGTTGAGCTCACACAGCTCCCCACGCTGGGCACTACACTGAGCTTGTCGCAGACAGGGAACGTATCTTTACATTCCCAGTGCCTAGCACTTAACGGTAAGCACACAGTAAGATACTTGTTTAATGAAGGGATGAAATACTTTATAAGCCATTAAAATTAGGTAATACCATCAAATAAACATAATATATTATAGCAATTAATTCCTTGATTATTGGAAGTTGGTGATTTACAGACTAAGAAAACCACTTTTAGAAATCCCCCAATTACAGTAATGGTAGAAGTTTACAAACCAATATCTAAAGAAACATTTACCCCAATAAAGCAAAGAACCTAGCAACTACATACAATATCCTCCTTACACTGCACTACTGCTTTCCATATAAAGGAAACAGAGAATCCCATCCATTTCATTAACACAGGATTCTCCCTATAATAGAAAAGTCATCTCGAGTAGGACAAGTTCAAATTTAAAGGCTCTTTAAGCAGATGCTCAGTACCTTCTTGTTGTTCTCTGAAGTAGGGCTGAGAATGGTCAGTTCCGGTTTACTTGGCTTAGGTTTTGGAGATTCACAAGAATTAATGAAATTCATGATGAAAGGTTCCAAATGTTGACCTTTCTGTGGTGACATATCATCAGATGAAAATTGGAAATCAAGATTACGATTTTTACTATCATATAACCCATTAAAATTCATTGATACTTAAATATACTCACAACTATCATATTATAGAATACACATAAGTCAGTTATTCACCTCTTTCATTAGTTTTCCAGGAACAGACTTTATAATTTTCCCTGCAATTAAAAGTACAATATTAATTTTATGAAGGTGTAACATACCTCATAATTGCTCATATGAATACTTTACTAGGTAATTTTAAATACTAAACAGTCAAGCAAAAAGTAGAATAAAAAATATTTATAATTGACCATTTCACACATAAGAGAAATTTATAATAAATATGGTATTCTTAATTATTTATAGACACAACATTTGGGATGTACTTTAAAACAGTCCAGCAGGGTGGGGGGGGGGGGGGCGGTGATGAAAGAAGCCAAGTGCTGGTAACTGCTAAAATAGAATGAGGAGTTCATTACTCAAACCTCTCTACTTTTGTGTATATTTGAAATTATCCATAAGAAATGTTTTCAAAAGATTTCAAACAATGGTGAAAATATAAAGATATCTAAAAGTATGCAAAATTTAGCCAAAAGAAAAAAGTTTTAAGAATTGCTACAAGATTTAAGTTGGCCACAACATTTTAGTTTACATTCTGAATTTTAGATTCAGAATATATATTCTATTTGCCAAAATTTCTTCTCGATCTTATCTCCAGATTCCTTTATTATAACATACCAAACATCTTGAGATTTTCTCAAGCATTTAGAAATGACTGTAAAAATTAGTCAAAATTGATAAATACAACTTAACTTTCTTTCAGTTCAACTTAGAAAAAAGTAGACATAGCAATAGTAAGAGACATAAAAATAAATAAAAATAGACATTGTTTTATTACATGCAAACCACCCAACCCTTCTGCCACGCTATTTCTCTTTTGGTACCCCCATAAACTATGCCTCCCTCCTTTGAATTTCCCAGGTTCCTTAGATTACAGAGTTCCATCCTGTGCTTTTGTCTCTTCTACATGCTCTTCCTGAGCCAAATCATTTGCTCAACCCAATTTCAAATAACACTCAGATCTCTACTTCTTGCCTGTCTCCTGGCCTCTCCCTCCTTGTAAAACTTCTTCAAGTGGATTCTATAAACTCAACAAGTTCAGAACTGCTCTAATTTATTCCCTTATCTCAGCAAATAAGAGCATTCATCCAGTTGTTTAAATAGAAACCTGGGTCATCTTTGATCACTTCTTCTTCTTCAGTCAATCCTATTCAGAAACCAAGTTTACCCAATTCTATCTCCTAAACACCATATAAACTGAATATAAAATGCCCTCACACTTTCCCCTGATAAGACCTCCCCACACACCCCAAATGTTTTGGCTCAACTAAATGTATTAATTTGGAGAGTTACAGATGAAAGCCAAATGCCCAACTGTAATATTTAATTAATTCATTCAGCTCTATACTTAGAATTACATTATAGAAAATATATTTAGAAATACTGCTTTTCTTCCATTATTATCTTTAACAATTTTTTCGAACTCTTCCAGCTTAGCTTAGCTTAGTCTGTATTAAACTTTTTATAAAAGGAATCATGCTATATATATTCTTTTGCCTTGCTTCTTTCATTTAACATCATGTTTTTAAGATTATCAACATTCTTGCAAGTAGCTATATGCTATAGGTATTAATTACTATTGGTATTCATTTTACGAACCTACACCAATTTATCTATCGATTCTACTGCTGATGACTATCTGTATTATTTCCAGTTTTGTCTATTATAAACAATGCTGCTATGAACATTCTTAAATATGAATACAGGATTCTCTAGAGCATATATCTCAGAGAGGAACTGTTGGGTCATTCAGTTTTATACCAAATTGTTTCTCCAAGTGGTGTTCCAATTTGTATTCCTACTAACAGTGTATAAGAAGTCCTTTTGAGTTTGACACATGGCTTCACTATATAAGTTATTCTTCTAAATTAATCTGAATATTCTGATTCTTTTCTTTTCAGTTTATCCTCTTATATGTGATTCTTTAAGTTAACTTACCAAGATTTACATCTGGTAGTATCTTATCAAGAAATTGTGTTTCCCCACCATTGGGAGAGAGAAAATCTGCCAGAAGTTGACTATTACTCAGTTCTGGATGCTGTAGAAGTTTCTTGAATGAACAAAAAAAGAAAAAAGGAAAAAAACAGTTTAAAACTCTAGAAGGGTGATAAAAACTGTATTAAAATGATTTTTTTTAATCCAACAAATAATTTTAAATCCTCAAAAGCTATTTCATATTCAGAATAATAACAAAACTACATTTACAGAAAGAACAGTATCGCACAGCAGATAAGGCAGCACCCTCTACATCAGACATAAATAGGTTTGAATTCTGGCTCTTCCATTTGCCAGCTAGGTGTCCTTAGAAAAGTTCCTAAACTGTCTAAGAGTCAGTTTCCTGAAATGTAAAATGAAGATAGCACTATCTACTTTATAGTGCTGTTATATAAAAGCATTTAGCAGAGTACCTGATAAACAGGAAGGAAAATTAAACATTAGCTAATATTATTTCTCAGTTTCTGAACTATAAAACAAGTATTATAATATACAATTTTCTTAATAATTATAAAAAGCTGGCATAAAGGGTTTTGCAGAAAACAATGTGGAAATGTGAAGTAACTTGGAAAATCTATTGTCTGTTCTTCTTGCAACACTATTTTCTTATGAGATAAACTGACTTTTTAAAGCCAAAATTAACTGGCTTACCTAATATTCAGTTTTGTAACTATGAATCAGTTACAAAACTTTATGAGCAGAAATCTGTATAAATGAAATACCAGTGCTGCAACCTCTAACTCCATATTACCAGAAACTATTTCTTCTAGAATGAGGTACTCTAGTTTTCAGAAAGAATTAGTCAATTCAAATCATGGGTTAACGGCATCCACAAAGACACAGGTTAACATTAGTATATGCTATGTTCAAATATCCTTGCAGTAGTTAATAGTTATTTCACATTTCAATTTTCACACCACCAAAAAATTATATAAAAAATACTGAGTTGAAGTATTCAACAGTTCAAATACAGGAGATAAAATGTAAATGCTCCTTTATGCTATTGAATATCTTTAATTTAAAAAGTACTTATTTTTGGTTAGGAGGCATCCAAATTTAGATGAATTAACACTTAAGAAAAACTACAAAATTCCATGCCCAAATAAGAGATTTTTCTTTTAAATAAAAGTATCCAATCTTTGGTCTTATGCACTTAAGAAAGATGATCATTAATTTTAGAGAAGTCTCAAATAAGTAACTTTTAAGCTCATTGTACCAACGATGGAAATATACCAATTACATTGTTTACAGTGCACACACACAGAAAAATGGAATTCAATTCCATGTGGTGAGTAGTAGAGAGTCAGGAGATCCCAAGAAACTGGAAAAACATCTAAAAATTGCAAAAGAAAAAGAACTGAGGAATAAAACAGGAGGGAACATTCCAAAACTCACAAAGTGCTAAACACAAAATCAAACAAAAAACAACACAAAAATAACAAAAACTACCTAGTATTCTTAGAATGCATTTAATCTTTTACATCAAAAGCTTTTCTTTCTTTCTTTAACTTCCCACACCAAAAGTCAGGCCTAGCTTAGCCCAACACAAGACTGTTTTTCCTCTAAGAAAATATCTGGTATTTCATTGGTTATCAATTTAGGGAAAAAACAAGTATACTCTTGACAATAATTAATTTCCACAAGAAAAAATTATTAAATAACATAATTTTAGAAATCCACATTGACAAGTATTTGTAAAGCAAAGCATATACACTGTATATGAGAAAAAGACAAATTAGAGAATGCTATGATCAGCATTGTTTTTAAATTAAGTTGGTGCTATACCTGTAGATATTCCTGAAACTCTTCTCTCTTCGACTTTAAGAATTCATAATTTTTGGGGCCAATGATCCTTTTAGAAGGAAGCTGGGCATCAGGAAATGTGCCTGAAATTAAAACATATGAGACTTATTACTACATTCTGCTACTATTTTAAAAACCTAATTTATAAATTTACTATGGCAAATTCAGATTCACAATGCTGCCCTATAGAGATGTGACATTATCCTTTAAATAATCTCGAGAAAATCAAAGAGCTTCAAGTCAGAAGTCCAGACCAAAGAACCTGAGTCTAGTAATATCCAAAATAACACCACTTTTCACTGACACAGATTGATTTAGCCCTCTGTACTGGTAAAAAAACAAAAAAAAAAAGCCTAAAAAATTTCTCATGAGATTATTTTGGAATAGATTCGATTCTTTTAGATAAACTCTTACTAAAGAAATACTACTCTCTCCTGGGAAAAAAGGCAGCACTTTGCCAGTACTATATAAGCTTAAAAACAAAATTTAAAAATCACAGACATGCTTTTTCAGAGAGGGTTGACTTTGGAAATTTTAGCACCAAAAAGGAAAAATGCTGGGAATCCAACCAACTTTGGTTGATCCAGGATTTTCAAGTACGGAGATAAATGATGTTCTTTCAACTCGAAACTGAAAGGAAAAGTTCTCAGAGAAAGAACAAGACAAGGACGGCACTGCACCACACTGGCAGAGACAAAGAGAAAACCATTTAAAGATAATTACAAACTCAGAATTTAGGCAAAAAGTATGGAGTGAGACCCTGTATTTTTTATCTTCCTATACTCTCCTTATCATGGTCTTTGCTCTTCTGGGCAGAGTAAAGAAGGCTCCCTGCCCTTTTCAATTCAGAAACCACCTGAATTTGGATTAGGGGACACTCCACACAGCTTTTCTAAAATAAAAAGATTCAGAATACACAAATCAAACTCACCAATCTACGTACAAAATGACTGGAAATACTTCATAACTATAGCCCTGATATTAACTAAAGTAAATGGACAGATAAGGGAGATTGAGAGAAAGAACTATAAGGAAAAGTGCTCTCCTTTTCTGATTCAGCTACCCTCAAAAGAAATACTCAACTACAAATTTTGTTTCCATATCTAAATCAAAGAGCTAAATCAAAACATTTGCCATGATACATCGCAAACATATTTACCAAGAAGATGATAGTAAAAGAACACAACAACTCTGAAATGCCTGGTTTAAATTTTCCGCCTCATCAAAATAAACAAAAATTAAACTGGAAAGAGAAGCTTTTCTAAAATATAGTTAAAGAAAAGCTAGCTTCTAAATTTTAATATTATTTAAAAAGCAATAAATGTGTACTGTAAAAACTTAAAAAATATAAATAAGCAGAACTAAGATAAAAACAATACATTCCTATTATCAATAGCAGGGTACACAAGTGTCACTGTTACATTTCCTTGGTACAATTACTTTAAATCAAAAAAGTAATCTAGTTCAACAGCTTTCAAGAAGGCTAATGCTACAGGGCTGGCCCAGTGGCACAGCGGTTAAGTTCATGCATTCTGCTTTGGTGGCCCAGGGTTCGCGGGTTTGAATCCCAGGCAGAAAGAGGAGGATTGGTGGCGGATGTTAGCTCAGGGCTAATCTTCCTCAAAAAAACACAAAGGCTAAGTCAGAGAAAGACGAACTCTATATGACTCCACTCATAGGTGGAAGTTAGTATATTGATAAGGAGATCTGATCGGTGGTTACCAGGGAAAAGGGGGGGTGGGGGGAGGGCACAAAGGGGGAAGTAGTGTACCCACAACATGACTAACAAAAATGTACAACTGAAATCTCACAAGGTTGTAATCTATCCTAACGTTAATAAAAAAAAAAAAAAAACACAAAGGCTAATGCTGAAATGTAATTTCTTATACAAAAAGGACAACATACCGTGAAATTCTGTTAGTTTTGATTCAAGTACATAGAATTCAAGATATCTTCTATAGACAGACCAATGTTCAGGCTCATGCCCAACTATAAATTAAATGAATACACAGTGAGTAACAAATAACTTTACAAACTTCTACTAAAAGGATGCAGTATTGAAAACATTAATATACAAAACTGGAAATTATTCTAGTCTTAATAATTTATTACTTCTTGGCATCATATTATTAACATATTTTATCCCATATTTTAATTTTAAAATACTTAGATTGATAAACTTCAGCTATTTATGAAGTTCTCTCAATAACATATACATTCTTCTACAACAGAATCATAGAGCTGACAGAAACTTCAAAAATTAGGTAATTATGGTTATTTCTTAAATGTCACAAAAATGATGTATATCATACAAATTTGTAATCAATTTTGGGTCTCTCAAATACTTACCAATTGTCCTGATCTAATACAGTATAGAATAGCGCTATTCAATAGAAATTTCTGCAATTCTGAAAATGTTCTATATTATCTGCACTAATATGGTAGCTATTAGCTACATATTGTTACTGATCACTTGAAACATGGCTAGTGTTTAGTAAAGAACTGAAATTTTAATATAACTTAATTTTAATTGCCACACGTGGCTAGTGGCTACCAAAATCGACAGCACAAAGTAATGGTCTAAAGAATGAGTCAGGTAGGACTACCTATTCCAGTCCCAGTTCCCACATTACTAACCATGTGAACTTGAACAAATAACTTAAGCGCATTGTGCCTTAGTTTGCTCAGAATTAAAATAATTGTACCTACTACACAAAATAATCCACCTAAAGCACTTTTGTACAATGCATAGCACAGAGTAAGCACCACAGAAATGTTAACTGCTATTATTAGCATCTCATTCTAGGACAGATTTAGAAATGCAATGGATTAAGTCAATTAAAACCAAAACAACTCCTGTATTCAGGAAAAAGAACCTGATATAGTCACAACCTATAAAGCAAATTCTATTTTTCTTCTTCAACATTGGTCTTAAAAGATCTATATTATATTTAGTTTTGGTTTTTAAAATCCTGAAATTGCTATTTTGCTACATATATAAAATCAATGTAGTATTTAAATGATACACTTTCTCCCCTCATAGACTACGGCTTTCTAAGAGCATACTACATTGACAGTAAAAGTCTGCAGCACTACGGACATTCTCTCCTTAGAACACAAGTTTTAAGGTTTTCTGGTTTTAATTTTATGGCTAAATTATTAGGCCAAACTTTTTAAAATAAAGCACAAAAATTAAAGATGGTCGTCCAAAAGGCAAAAACAAAAGTATATTCTCAAAATATTTTAAAAGTATATCATACATAAATCTTTCAAAAGAAGATAAAAGTTACTACATGCTGACATAAATTTATTTATCTTGATAAGGATTTATATCTGAATAGTCAAAAGTTTTAAATAATTTCCTGAGAGAGAAGTACGGTGAGGGAAGAGCCAGATTTTAGGTGCGAGGCACAGGAAGGAGCTGCAAGCAGAAGCTAACTAGGAGCTTTCTTTTCAATTCTTTCCAACACTTAAAATTCCAATCGGTAGAAACAGCAGACAAAAGATGCAAACAAAACTATGTTTGAAACTGAAATCACACTATATATCGATGACAGTAGTTTATCTGTACACCTATTAGAATGCTGAGACAGAACAGCAACTAGCAAGACTGATCAGCAAGCACAGCAAAAATCAACTGGCACTGACTCAGAACTGGATAGAGCAAGACCCTGCCCGGCACTTGGCTACAGCTGGAAAATCACAGCTGGCTACTGTGAGCATTCTTCCTTCCCCCTTCCTATGCTGTATGTTCTTGAAATAGGACCAGCTCTGAGAAAAATTGGAAAACCTAATGCTTTTTGAAAAATAAATACGGGGAATTATTAGCACTGCCCTTCACACCATCACTTAGCCATCCCTCTCTTGAAACCAGTTCCTAACACTGCCACTGTTTTTCCCTCTTTCCTCACAGATAGTTCCTTCTTCATGAGCTCAACTTTATTTTTCTGCTCATCATTTCCAAAATGTGCACAATTCTGATGTGCTTTTGCTTACACCAACTGCCCAACTCTTGGACAAACCCCAGGGTGGTGACTGTTTAGCTCACTATGGATACCATTTACCCCCGTCTTTATTACAGTCCTCACCTGAAACAACCAAGAGAAAAAAAATAGCAAAGCATGAAGAAAATTTGCAAAGTTGTGTTTGATCATATTTTTATCAATTCTAATTAGCCCACAACAATGGGAGAGGAGAAATGTCTTAATTAGTCTTAATCAAGTTGGTATAATACCTGATACAGTGCTATATGCATTAATAACAGTCAAGTATAACGGCTAATGATGATGGCAGCAAAACCACTACAAGAAGATTATATAAAGTGCCTTGCTGGTTTGTCAGGTGTCTGGCAGGCAACTACTCAATAAGTGCTGGTTGAACAAATTAATTAGTTAACTGGCAACAGAGATAACCTAGAAAATCCTAAGCTTTCATTCAATTTTCTATTCTGGACACATCTTTTGGATGCAGTCATATTCAACAGTTAGAAATGGCAAAATGTTTATCATTCCTGACAAATCCAGACTAACGGGCACCTGTTAAGAAAGGGATACATAAAGCTTCCTACCTGCTCTTCTATCATTTCTTTCAACATCAATACAAAACACAGGTATTCTCTCCTTTTTCTCCTTCCTTTCAGAGGAGGCATCTTCAAAAAAGTCTACATATGGAATGCTAATTTTCCATGCAGCAAGGTTCCGGGGAGTATTAGGTGTGCTCACTGCTTCCACTGGTGAATCATCCTCCATTACAACAATACCTTCTTCAATCTGAAAAAAAATCATCAGGGAAAATTTAATATTTCCAGGACCTTTAGACCTGTAGGATATGAGATACAATTATAAAGTAATATGTCCATATAAATTCTATAATTCGTTAATAATTTTCAAATTAGGTGATATCAAATTTTCTACCGAAAAAGTAAAGATAAAACATTAAAACTAACAAGCATGCTCCACTTTAGTGGCCCGGATTCTGTTCCCAGGCACAGACCTATACCACTCTGTTGGCAGCCATGCTGTGCTGGCAAGCCCATAGAGTAAAAAACAGAGGAAGATTGGCACACATGTTAGCCCTGGGAGAATCTCCCTAAGCAAAAAAAAAAGAAAAACTAACAAGCTACTAGCATCAACTCCAGGTCTTGTTATATCACCTATACATGAAAATTCAATAGAAACTAGCAAATAGACACTTCAGAGATTGCTAAAAAAGATATTAAAAATACACAAATATAGAAAAATATTTAACTTTGGTAATAAGTTAAAATTAATGTATTAGTTTTCATTTAGGAATGTAAAATTTTATAAATCATACAGCCATTGATGGAGACTGCACAGATAAACTGGAACTGTGCTATACCGCTGGTTACAAAATATATTGGCACAACTCTTCTGGAAGCGTTTTGGCAATATGTATTTATAAAGAGCCATAAAACAGCTTCAATCAAGTAATTCCATTTCTGGGAATTCATTCTAACGAAAGTATTTATTCCAAATAAGTTTTTTAAAACTGTGAAAAAGGCACAAGTATAAATATATTCACTGCAGCATTAAATCATACAAAACTGGAAAAAACAGACCAACCTCTATAGAATTAAGATTGTTTTTTCATCTCCTGACTTTTAAAATTTTAATAATATAAATGTTTAAAATAAAAAATATTTTTAAAAATATTACTTGAAGAACAATTATTTTTAAAAAGAAGTTTAAACATGCTCTAAAAATATACACAGAGAAAGAAGGAAAACACTGTCTCTACCTCATTAAATTGGAAGAGAACCTCTGAAGTGGCACATTAAAACACCTGGTCACCTAGACATCTCTGATTCATGTTAAAGGGGGTAAAGTATTACAGATAACACACATTCATCTTGTACATACATTTTTCAGGCAATGAGTCCAAGTCTGTAGGACATAAGAAGTTTCTGAAAAGCCTAGTCAGAGCAAACCAGGAGGGGAGAGCAATTTCCTTCCAGAATGCTGGCACCCAACCTGCACTCTCAGTTCTACTCTCTTCCCACAGCTGGTAGCCATCTTTCTTCTAAAGTGAATTCTTTTCCTTCCACACAAAGTCCCTTTGCAATGACCTCTTTTCCTGTTCTTGTCCTAAAATGGCTTTCCATAATCCCTAGTAAAACTGTTAGTGATCTTAGGAGGACTTCTTAATGTTCTACTGAAAATAAGAGAGTGGGGCCAGCCTGTTTGCAAAGCGGTTAAGTGTGCACGCTCTGCTTTGGCGGCCCGGGGTTCAGAGGCTCGGATCCTGGGCATGGACTTACGCACCACTTATCAGGCCATGCTGTGGCATCATCCCATATATAAAATGGAGGAAGATGGGCACAGATGTTAGCTTAGGGCCAATCTCCCTCAGCAACAAGACGAGGATGGGCAGCAGATATTAGCTCAGGGCTAATCTTCCTCAAAAAATAAATACATAAATAAATTTTTAAAAAATAATAAAAAAGTCCTCAAGGCCTAAAAACATGAAACTAAAAAACTATAAAATAATAGGCGTTGGTTTTTGCTTTTGGGGGACAAGGCTATCTCCTTATAAACCTGGAAGAAGAGCAGAGAGAAGCACGTATGAGGGAAACACACACTCCACTGTTTGGAATCTGAGGTACAGAGTAGCATTTTCCATGGTTATTACAACTGTATTTTTGTTAATGGATTTGGCTTCTGAAAAGAGAGGGCAAAATGGATCATTAAATGATAAGGGATTTTGTTTAACAAGCTGACTAAAAGTCAAAAAATGGGACATTCTTAAATAAAAAGAATCCACAAAATCAATCTAACAAAAGGGGGAGAACAAAATTCTTAGCAACATAAAAATATCAAGGAAAGACAAAGGACAAAGCTTTATAATTTATTACTGTTACCATTTAAATGATGTTTATATCAAAAGAATCTAACGAAAAATCTCTAAGGCAATATTTCTCTAAGAATTTTCAGGGCTTCTTTTAATGTTATTTGAAAGTAAGTAAATATTATAAACCAAAATTTAATAAAAAGGAAAACCAAGTACTTTTTCATTTTCAAACAGATGTTCCCTCTACAAAGAGGATGGGGAATAAGAGAGGCAGAGGATAAAAGGCAAGGAGACGTTCCCCTGTTTCCTGGAGAAATACTAACGTTCCTCATTATTATCTTTCCCTATATGGAGATAACTGCCAACATACTAATGGGCATATTATGCTTCAGAAGTTTATTTGTAAATCAGTTCTGAACTTGGACAGAAATGTATTTTCAGATAGACCCAATCTTACATAGTGGACTTTGGTTTCCAGGCCATCATACAAATGCCAATTTATCCATAATCCACATTCATATAGTTATGAGAATTGATGCTATTATAATACTGTATGGTGCATACTGGTGCTTACTTTGTGCTAGGCACTGATCTAAGTGCTTCATATATATTATCTTTTTTAATCCTCACAACACCCCTCTAAAAGCTAGATACTACTATCCCCATTTTACATGTGAGAAAATGAAATCACAATAAAATTAAGCAATTTACCCAAGGTCACATAGGAAGGAGGCACTGCCACCAAATGATCACATCAAAGTTTCTAAAAGAAGATGTCTTCCAGGTCCCACTTTTGGACCACAAACCACTTTAGCCCTGACAGTGACACTGGCAATTTCCCTTTCCCCTACTTCCCTTGCCCCTAAACTTTCCAAAGACGACAAAGAGGATTCCCCGAGGTCCCACAGCTTAGAACTAGCACAGTGCCTCTAAGTCCTGAGTGGCACCATCTCAGTTGGGGTCAAAGCCCTACCAGCCCCACCTTTTCTTTTCAGAGCATTAGAGATTAGTTTGCCCTCTTCTCCTGCTTTCGATTATTGTTATCTTTGCTTCCAAGCAAGAACTTCCTTCTTCCTTGGGCCACTACAAAACAGAACAAATTCTCTCAGCTTTTTAAAAATATCCTCTTATTCCTGAAGCAAAAATATACCTTGCATTTCAAGTAATTGGGAAGAACAAAAAATAAAAAGTACATCTTCCTCCACAAAAATTATGTTTTGAAAACTTCAAAATAACATGGGTAAATGCTTTTGTTATAATGCTAAGCGGGGAGAGAGTGGGATAGCAAACTATATATATAATATAGCCTATTCTATGGGGGTGGGAAGGGAAAGGTTTTTTGAAACAGAAAGTCACCAAAATGTTAGTAGAAGTGGTTATTAGGTGGTAGGAATATTGGTGGTATTTTAATTGCTTTTGCACTCTCCTATATTATTAAAAAATTGAGACTATAATATGCTTAAAATTAAAAAACATAAGTAAACACTATTTTGAAAAAAGACTCCCTCCTCTGGTCTACTGTTTTTCTTCTACTCGTGCTTTTCAGGACAAACAAAGGCATAAAGAAAAAAAAACGCTGTATTTGGATTATCTAAAAAGGAAAAAATAAATAAGATTTTCTTTCATTTAAATTGTTTTGAAGAAGCAGTGAATCTCCTTAACAATTCATCAATGCAGTGGAACAGAGGTCAAAAGAAGGGGTAAGGAGGAAAACTGGGTTTATTTATTCCTCTCTCCTAACTTTCCTCCTCCTTGGTCACTGCCAAGCTAACCACTACCATTCATCCCTTTTATACCCAGGTTAGCAAATTTCTTAAGGGCAAAGTCTATGTCTTAAATCACCTTTTAATCCCCAGTGTTCAGAGTCATTAAAAAGCAAAATAAGAATCCAGGGTCTCTGTTCAATAAAAATGTGTTAAATCAAAAGTACAAATGAGACAATATCTGTCTTTATGGAACTCACTAATTGGTAGGGAAGGCAATCATAAGCATATAATTTCAAATACAATATGGTAGGTGCTTGAACATATGATCTAACGGGCACAAAGGAGGGAATGTTCAATTCTATTTGGGGACTCAGGTAAGGGTTTATGAGGAACAGCTGGATTTTGAAAGACAAGTATGAATTTTCCAGGTAAATAAAGGAAAGGCATTTCAAGCAGGACAGCATGTACAAAGATACAGAGAAATAAAATAGTTTGGTGGGTGTAATGTGCATATAAATCAAGTGGGGAACTTATTAACATGCATATTAGGATTCAATGGGTCTAGGATGAAGCCTGAGTGTGTATTTATAAAAAGCTCCCAGGTGGTATTGATGCTGTTGATCTGCAGACGACAGTGAGCAGCAAAAGGTCAGAACATCTATTAACAATTCCATAGGCCTGGACTATACGATTGGAAAGAGATAATATCAGAATATGAAGTAAAAACCTAACCAAAAGACGGTAAATTTTTTGACTATTAGTAGTATCTCAGCTTAACAGAAACCATTCTGGCCTTAGTAAGCAGTAACTTAGTGCTCAGGAACTTTAAAAATTAGATTAGCACCATGAAACTATAATAACTAATGAAAGAATGGAGAATATAAAGGAAGTCCGAAGTACGAAGATAAAGGAGAGGGAAAATAAGAAGTCGGCACAGAAAATTTTTTATGCCTTTGTAAGTCTAAGCTATATATACATCAAATTGAAGAATTTTTACTTACAAAGTCATCTTCACCTTCAGCTACACCATAATTAGGCAACATAGCTCCCTCCATTGTGGTGCTCTTGAACACTCCTTTAATTTTGCTACCTATTCTGCTGATTCCAAATGATTCTCCTCTTTTCTGTGTGCTTCTAAATATTAAACAAAAATGTATCAAGTACATAGCAAATTATCACGATAGTCTACTGTAAACGATAATAAGGAAGAATAGTTGTGAAAAGGGTAAACTGAATGTATAATATAACTTTTTGGAGTTCTCAGTCACAGATTAAGTCTCAACATTTCAGAGACCAAAAGAGACAGAATATTTAAAGTTTAAATTTAGAGGGATGAATAAATAGGATAATATTTATTAACATTTGAAATTTACCTATTTAACTTTAAAATATTAACTGAACTAAAATGTTTAAAAGACGAGAGCCCCCTAGTGGTACACAGTTCTTATTGCCATACCTATTTTGAAATAGGTAAAAAAATGTGGTAAAATCAACGTTCAAAACAAAATATCCATTTAGAATTGCCCTGCTAAAATAACACAGTGTAACAGAAAAACATATAAAACTATGACCTTCTCAGTACTTCATTTTTAGATGCAATTTTTAAAAATTCTGTCCTTTACGACATTTTTAACAAAATTCAACTTTATAATCATATAAATACTCAAAAGAGGAATGAAGTATAAAACACATCTTACTTAACTGCAAAGTAATAAAAAGAAAATATAAAATGCCAAAGGGAAGGGCTAGCAATGAGCATAGGGATAAAAGCAAATGCAGCCTAAGGAGCAGCCTGCTCTGCCATATACAGGAAATGCTGGTTTTGTAATTTTTTTCAAAAGTAAATTTCTAAAAGCAGAAATAGCTGGAAAGCAAGAAAAACAACAACAAAAGCCAAGAAGCAGCAAAAATTTCTTCCATTATAGCTACTGCCCCATGTTTCAAATAAAAACATAACTTTTATCCAATTTAAAACTCATGCTCACTATGTAATACTGCCTTTACAACAGATATTCAAATAAAAATGACTATTTTAAAATCCAAGACAGTCTGTTCTGAATGCTTAACTTAATGCATAGCTATTATTCCTACAAGCAAATTCATTTACTGAAATAATGCAACAATTAGAGAAATAAAAGTAAACTGACCAAGTTTCAAATACACCAAGTATATTAGTGACGTGCATTTTATACATGTCGAAGGAGCAAATCAAAGTTATTTTAAAACTGGAAAAATCCTAATAATAAGTAGTAAGTAGTAAAAAGGGTACTTAAACTAGAAGATTATTTTATTTAAATAAGCATGCAATGAGCGTTTTTAAAAATCCATGGGGCTGGCCCAGTGGCATAGAGGTTAAGTTTGCACGCTCCACTTCTGCAGCCCGGGGTTCACAGGTTCAGATTCCAGGCGCAGACCTACACACCGCTCATCAAGCCATGTTGTGGCAGTGTCCCACCCACAAAATAGAGGAAGACTGGCACAGGCATTAGCTCAGGGACAATCTTCCTCAAGCAAAAAGAGGAACATTGGGAACAGACGTCAACTCAGGACACATCTTTCTCACCAAAAAAAAAATCCAGAATTGTAAACACAATTCTCTCTGACAGAAGAAATGTTTCCAAAAACAAATATGAAAGTGTTGACAAAATATTATTATAATTTCTAGAATCTAGACAGATTATAAAACAATTGAACTTTTTGAAATACGACATTTTAAAACAATATTTCACTTGGGATTATACTCAGAAATACAGAAACATTGTACTTCTTGCTTTAAAGAAAGTTCTTTATACACAAATAATTCCAAAAGTAATTTAGCAAAATCAGTAACAACAAAAGAATGAATCAATAGTCCTTGAAAAGCTAGATACTGGCTTTTTATTTTTATACTGAAATTTTTTTTATGACAACATACACCATGCTATTTCAAAAGAAGATACCTAGAAGAGGTTAATTTTAAAGGGATATCCCAAATAGGTGATATAAAGGCAGTAATAGCACAGTGTTTTACTTTTTCCCTTTTTAGTTGTAGTTAGGTTGTTTTGGGTGTACTTTTTTGACATAAACAGATAATTTATACAGAAAAGAATCACATGCTGTCTCAAGACTTACCGAAAATCATCCAAACTTAGGCTACCTCTGCAATAACAGATATGTGAAATTATATAAGAAAAGGAGAGAGAGAAAGCCCAGATATTAAACAAATTTCACTTTAGAACACAAAGAAAAATTTAAAAGTTTTAAAGTTACACAGGCAGATAGCATTCATCTTTTTAAAGGGAAGGAATTCTTACGAATAACACAACAGAGGAAAGAGAAACAAAGCACAACGGATAACCATTTTTTGGGGTTTTAGAGTATGAATTCCAGATCACTGAAAAAAGTTCTTAAAAACTCAGTATGTCAGGAAATAATTCTGTATTTTTTGCCCTCGTTTAGGCATCCCATTTTTTTGATTCAGTGGAAAGTATGCAGAGACTAAGCCACCAAAAACTTGGCACAGGGAACAAACTCGTATTTTCCAACATGGAATTCATGTCCATATTAGACATAATTATGCATGCTTCACACATTTTTAGCTTGAGTATTTCAAAAAGTAACTTTTAAGCTAAGAAAGTCAGGTCAATATAAAGAAAAACACACTTTAAAAGACCATAATCAGTACCCAGAATAAAAAGAACCCATATTTTTTAGTTTAAAGCCAGCAAAATTAGTGCCTTAATATGTTGAAGACAACTAGGCATTCTCAAAGTGGCAAAGAAAGCTTTGCATCTCTGAAGCAATGACTCTGACTTCGATTTAGCTATGCAGCAGGCTTATAAAATCAAAGAACTGCTTACCCTTAAATGGTCCTATACAGGAGTTTCATGAAGCTTAATTTCCTAGTATAAGACTCCAAACATCCTAAGTCTATAAACAGGGATAAATTCCACCTGTTTCTCAAGTGATGCTGGGAAATTCCATAAAAGTCTTGAAAAAGTATCCAAATGAAACAAGAGGTGCATGGATTGGGTAAAGAATGCTATTTTAAATAACATGGATGGGATTTTTGTTAAATAAAGTCAATGTTTCATGGTTGTGAAATATAAATTTTTAGGAAAAAGGAATATCTTTACAAAGAATCATATTTTCCATCTTTCAGAAAAGTTATTACATGTATACCACTTATACCGAGGCATTTTGTGGAAGTAATACTTAACATTCAAAGAAATTCAAATCTGTTGCTACAACCCTCGGTTACATCAAAAACTGCAATATATTCTCCCCATGGCTAAGGCTTTCAGATTTTTCCTTGTACTATCCACCCAAACAACAATTTCATTTTCTGACCTATCTTCTTCTCTCTCTGTACATCTCCATTTTACTTATATATTTATTAGAACCTTGCTCAGACAAACAGGAAGGTGTGGAGAGCAACGTGAACATCTATTCTACAGAAGTAAAAATTTGCCATCTGTGTCAATTTTGTACTTATAACAATGTAAGAACAAATCAAGATATTACTTATCCAGTTTATAAATGAATAAAGCTTCTCTTTTCTGTTACTTTTCTTTTGGTCATTCAGAGAGCCAGAAGGGAAAGGGAGAAAAACATCTCCACTTTTGTAACCAGTAAGTACTCTAATAAAAAGTACTTTCTGGGAAAAAAAAATTACTGTCTAAAATTGAGTTATCTGTGGATATCATTTATGCATGCAGTTCATAGTCTCCAATAAAGCACTAATATGTATTAATTATGAGATTAACAAGACAATGCTATATATCTTATTAAATTTTTCTAAATGAATTTCAGGCATGTTCAGGTTACTATAGGTAGTACAGTTCTACAATTCCTGAGTAAAACGTCTTGTCTACTTATGTAGCAATGGAGCGATATATTCACAGAAAAATAGCCTAATAAAGACAGTGGTGCTATCACAGAACGATTAGCATCAACAAGTACAAAAACAAAACATACATGTGATTGAATATATTTACCTGTTGAATTTTGAATTGCGTGTTGGTGACTCTGCACCTCTTAAAAGTTGTCTGAAATACTTCAAAAATAATTATGATTTTTTTAAATTAATATTTGATACTGAAACATTCCACTTTACCTTACTATTTTCCAATTTAAAGAAAATGTTATTTAAGTCAAGTGAATACAACCACAGTCAAACAGAGTAAGGATTAAAATATTGCAAATGGAGATATTCAGGCCAATTGATTTCCACAGGTCGGTAAATAACGTATATACAAGAAAAATGGGGTTTCTGCATTACCACAGTACTACAAAGCCACGCAGGCATATGGAAAATCAGGTAGACCAATTTGGTCACAATCTACCTAGTCACATATACACAAACATAGTTGGGGTATTGAGAATTGTTTTTATAATCAACTTCTAATCTCCATTAAGATATGTAGTAGAAAGGAATATTCATTTTCTTAATTATGTTTTATTTTTCTGTTTATTTCGTTATTTGACTCACTCATCTATCAAAACTACCACTAAATTTTGAAGAAAAATCGTCAAACAAGATTAATATTTTGACTTACCTCATCACTGTGGCAGAACATAGGAGTAAACACATTCTCCAAGAGAGAAAGTACATGCTCGTATGCTTCAAAGAGACATCTCATAGTTTGAAGTTTCACAACATCCATGTATGGGCCTTCAGCAACTATTAAAAAAATTATATTATAGAAATTATTTATGAATATCATACATTATATATTACTTTAAAATTCATGACCATGAAAGAGCATACAAACAGTCCTTAAACTATGTTTTACATAAAAATCCACTATAAGGTGTAGAAATCACACTAGAAATAGGAAATTAAAAACACCAAGGTCCAGTTCTGGCAAGTATTAGTGATGTGAATTGTGAATAAGTTTCTTCATCAAACCTTTCATCTTGTTAGGAAAACAGGATAATGACTGCCTGTGTATCTCACACAGCTGTTGCAATGATAAATAGAAAATACATGAGAAAATTCTGAAAACTGTAAAAAGGCTACAGAATTCATTCTCCTCATCATCTTTGACTTACTTTTTTGAATCTCCTCTACAATAAAAGGATCAAATCGAATTTTGTCAATACTTTCATCCAAACAATATGTTTTATAAATCTTCTGTAACTCCTCATGAAGAGATAACATTTCATCATTTGATAACTCTGGTCGCAAAATTCTATCATTGAATTCCTCTAGCAAATAAAGAAAGAGTAAGAAAAAAATGAATTATTTTAATATAAAACTATTCATGAAAACTTCATGCTCCCAGTTTAATTAGCAGTCAATATTAAAAGTAGCAATTATAAACAATCTATTCCTCATTGTAAGCTTTTTAAAAAGATTTAATTGGGAGTAAAATAACTACTCAGATGAAAGAGAAATTCAGTAAATCAAACATTTTATATACCAATATTAAATATGTAAACACTTGCATAAAAATACAAATTTTCTAAAATTGAGAATAGTAAACACACTTCTAAAATTTTTTTTAAAGAACATATTGGGTTAATTTCTTATACCAAGGGGCTTTAATATTTTAACATCTGATTCACTAAATAACAGTGAAAACTAAGGCTTTTTGAGTTCTAGTCAATGTTTTTAAACAATATTTCCTTCCATCATGGAGCTACAGACCAGTGATGGAGCTGAGAGTCTGAATAAATAAATCTTTTCTTCTAAAATGACAGATGACAGCATTAGGACAGACAAAATATTGACTGCTTTTTTTTTATTACGAGAGGTGTTAATACAGAGTTTACCCCTTAATTCTTAATTATCCAGATGTTTCAGAGAGGAAAGGAAGGATTTTAAAAAAAAGAAAACTTGAACAGAACACATAAGATCTTTGGGATGATACCAAATTTATATATTGTCATCTCAAAAGGAAAGGAGAGAGAAAATGAGACAGAATACTTGAAGAGTTAACAGCCAAGAATTTTCAAAAATGATAAAGACAACAACCCACATATCCAAGACTCTTAGTAAAATCCAAGCAGAATAAATAAAAAGAAAATTACACATCATAGTCAAATTGCTGAACACTAAAAGTGAAGAGAAAATTGTACAACTAGTCAGGGAGAAAAGGAACATGTTATATACAGGCGAAGAAATATAACAATGGAAGCCAATTTTTCATTAGCAACAACAGCATTGTCCAAAAGACAATGGAAGAATGACTTTGAAATGCTGAAAGAAAAAACTATCAAACTAAAATTCTCCATTCAGTGAAAATATTCTTCAAAAATGAAGACAAAATAAACATCTTTTCAAAGACAAAAGCTAAGAGAATTTACCTCCAGCAGCTTGGTACTACAAGAAATGTGAAGATAATTTCTTTCAGCAGAAAGGAAATGACAACAGAAACTTGGTTCTGCAGAAAGGAATAAAGAGCACCAGAAAGGTAAATATGCCAGTAACCATAAGGACCAAAATTTGTGTGTGTGTGTGTGTGTGTGCGCGCGTGCATATGTGTAAGGCTGTTGACTATTTAAAGAAGAAATAACAATGTACTGTGAGGTTTATAGCCTACAAAGAATTAAAATATATGATAAGTACAACAGGCAGGAAGGGAGCAATCTGAGGTAAATACTGTTCCTGAAGCAGTAAAATATTTTTAAATGAAGATTGTGATAAATGAAAGACGTTTGGTACAATCTCTGAGCAACCACCTTAAAAAAAGGAAGAAAACAGAAAACACATAAATAAAGAGTCAATAGAGGAGATAAAATGGAATACTAAAAACCATTCAAGCAGCCCAAACAAAGGCAAGAAAGGAGGAAAAGAACAACAAAGAATACATGGAACAAACACAAACACACACCAAAACCTAACAATAAACACACAATAATTACATTAAGTGTAAATATACTACACCCCCCAATTAGAAAACAAAGATCATCAAACTAGGTTTTTCTTAAAAAGCAAGATTCAACCATATGCTGTGTACAAGAAATACATTAATCATACAGAAAAAGATATATAATGCAAACCCACGTGTAAAGAAAGATGGTGTAGCTATATTAATATCAAACAAAGTAGACTTCAAGACAGAGAATTATCAGAGATAAAGAAGAGCATTTACAATCACAAAAGGATAAATTCATTAAGAAAGCATAGCAACCTTAAATGGGCCTGTACCTGATAATAAAGTTCAAAATACCTGGAAACACCAAAAACAAAGACAATCTTGTCACTTTCACCACAAACTCACAACACAAGTTGGAACGAGATATGAGAAAAACAAGTTAGGAGGGGAAGAGGAAACGGACTGAATCAGTTTAGACTAAGGAATTAACAGGCCATCAGAAAATGGACTATCTTATACACGAGTTTCTGAATACAAACTTCAGGGTAGCCACTAAACTAAAAAGCAGAACAGAGACACAAAAAATAAATTAGGGAAAAACAAAGAGACACATCAAAAAAAGCTACATAATTCAATGGGTAGACCAAAACACACAGGACGAGAAACAAAGGAAACGCAGGAAAACTGGAAAATAAGTCATATAATGACATCATTTAGCCCTCAGGTATCAGGATTCACCCTAAACGTAAATGGATTGAATTCCCCAATAAAAAGACACAGAGTGGCAAGATGGATTAAAGAACAGGATCCAACAATTTTCTGCCTCCAGGAAACACACCTCAGCTCCAATGACAAACACAGACTCAGAGTGAAGGGCTGGAATACGATATTCCAAGCTAATGGCAAACAAAAGAAAGCAGGTGTTGCAATACTTCTATCAGACAAAGTAGACTTGAAGATAAGACAGGTGAAGAGACAAAGAGGGGCAGCATATGATGATCAAAGGGACACTCCACCAAGAAGAAATAATGCTCATAAATATGTACGCACCTAACACAGGAGCACCAAAGTTCATAAAGCAACTATTAAAAAACCTAAAAGAAGATATTAAAAATAACACAATAATAGTAGGGGACCTCAACACCCCAGTCACATCAATGGATAGATCATCCAGACAGAAAATCAACAAGGAAACAGTGGAATTAAAGGAAAAGCTAAATCAGTTGGACTTAATAGACATATATAGAACATTCCATCCAAAAACTGCAGGATACACATTCTTCTCAAGTGGGCACAGAACATTCTCAAGGATAGACCACATGTTGGGAAACAAGGCAAGTCTATAAATTTAAAAAAACTAAAATAATAACCAAGCATCTTTTCCAATCATAATGGTATAAAACTAGAAATTAATTACAAGAAAATAGCTGAGAAAAGGACAAGGATGTGGAGACTAAACAATATGCTACTGAACAAGCAATGGGTCATTGAAGAAATTAAAGGAGAAATCAAAAAATACCTGGATATAAATGAAAATGATAACATATCATACCAACTCATATTCAATGCAGCAAAAGCTGTATTAAGAGAGAAATTCATCGCAATATAGGCACATTTTAACAAACACGAAAAATCCCAAATAAGCAATCTTAAATTACACCTAACTGAATTAGAAAAGAACTAACAAAGCCCAAAGTCGGCAGAAGGAGAGAAATAATGAAAATCAGAGCCGAAATAAATGCTATTGAAACAAAAAAAGGCAGTAGAAAGGATCAATGAAACAAAGAGCTGGTTCTTTGAGAAGACAAATAAAACTGACAAACCCCTAGCCAGACTTACAAAGAAAAAAAGAGAGAAAGTTCAAATAAACAAAATCAGAAATGAAAGAGGAGAAATAACAACAGATTCCACAGAAATACAACGGATTATAAGAGAATACTATGAAAAACTATATGGCAACAAAATGGATAACCTAGAGGAAATGGATACATTCTTAGACTCTTACAACCTCCCAAAGCTGAGTCAAGAAGAAAGAGACAATCTGAATAGACCAATCACATGGAAAGAGATTGAAACAGTAATCAAAAGCATCCCAAAGAATAAAACCTCAGGACCAGATGGCTTTCCTGGGGAATTCTACCAAACTTTCAGAAAGGATTTAATACCTATCCTTCTCAAGCTATTCCAAAAAATTAGGGAAGATGGAACACTTCCTAACACATTCTGTGTGGCCAATATCACTCTGATACCAAAGCCTGACAAGGACAGCACAATAAAGGAGAATAACAGGCCAATATTGCTGATGAACATAGGTGCAAAAATCCTCAACAAAATATTGGCAACTCGAATTCAGCAATATATCAAACATCATGATCAAGTGCAATTTACACCAGGGACACAGGGATGGTCCAACATCCAAAAATCAATCAACGTGATACACCACATCAACAAATTGAGGAATATAAACCACATGATCCTCTCAATAGATGCAGAGAAAGCATTTGACAAGATACAACAGCCATTTATGATAAAAACTCTGAACAAAATGGGGATAAAAAGAAATTACCTCAACATAATAAAGGCCATATATGACAAACCCACAGCCAGCATCATACTCAGTGTGCAAAAACTGAGCACCATCCCCCTGAGAACAGGAACAAGACAAGGATGCCCACTATCACCACTCTTATTCAACATAGTACTGGAGGTTTGGGACAGAGCAATTAGGCAAGAGAAAGGAATAAAAGGAATACAAAGAGGGAGTGAAGAAGTGAAACTCTCGCTGTTTGCTGATGACATGATCTTATACATAGAAAATCCAAAAAAAATCCATCAGAAAACTAGTAGAAATAATTAACAATTACAGTAAAGTTGCAAGGTACAGAATCAACTTACAAAAATTAGTTGCTTTACTATACTCCAATAACGAACTTACAGAAAGAGAACTCAAGAATATAATTCCATTTGCAGTCACAACCAAAAGAATAAAGTACCTAGGAATTAATTGAACCAAGGAGGTGAAGGACTTATACAATGAAAACTATAAGATATTTCTGAGAGAAACTGATAATGACATAAAGAGATGGAAAGAGATTCCTTGCTCACGGATTGGAAGAATAAACATAGTTAAAATGTCCATACTACCCAAAGCAATCTACAGATTCAATACAATCCCAATCGGAATCCCAAAGACATTCTTCATGGAAATAGAACAAAGAATCCTAAAATTCCTATGGGGCAATCAAAGACCCCGAACTGCTATGGCAATCCTAAGAAAAAAAGAACAAAGCTGGAGGTATCACAATCCCTGACTTCAAAATGTACTACAAAGACATAGTGATCAAAACGACATGGTACTGGTACAAAAACAGGCACAGAGATCAATGGAACAGAACTGAAAGCCCAGAAATAAAACTGCACACTATGGACAGGTAATTTTTGACAAAGGTGCCAAGAACATACAATGGAGAAAAGATAGTCTCTTCAATAAATGGTGTTGGGAAAACTCGACAGCCAAAGGCAAAAGAATGAAGGTAGACCGCTCTCTCATATCATACACAAAAATAAAGTCAAAATGGATCCAAGACTTGAAGACACATCCTGAAACTATAAAACTCCTGGAAGATAATATCGGTAGTACAGTCTTTGACACTGAACTAAAAAGGATCTTTTCAAATACCATGTCCTCTCAGACAAGGGAAACAAAAGAAAA
Source organism: Equus przewalskii (assembly GCF_037783145.1). Lineage (NCBI taxonomy): Eukaryota > Metazoa > Chordata > Mammalia > Perissodactyla > Equidae > Equus > Equus przewalskii. Next base: position 38,516,834 of record NC_091839.1, read on the forward strand.
AATAAACAAGTGGGAATTCATTAGACTAAAGAGCGTCTGCAAGGCAAAAGAAACTAGAATCAAAACAAAGAGACAACTCACCAACTGGGAGAAAATATTTGCAAATCATATATCTGACAAGGGGTTAATTTCCATAATATTTAAGGAACTCACACAACTGAACAACAAATAAACAAATAACTTGATCAAAAAATGGGCAGAGGAGAGGAACATTTTTCCAAAGAAGATATACAGATGGCCAATAAACACATGCACAGATGTTCAACATCACTAATCATTAGGGAAATGCAAATCAAAACTACACTAAGACATCACCTTATGCCTGTTAAAATGGCTATAATCAGTAAGACGAAAAATAAACGTTGGAGAGGGTGTGGAGAGAGGGGAACCCTCATACACTGCTGATGGGAATGCAAACTGGTGCAGCCACCATGGAAAACAGTATGGAGACTCCTCAAAAAACTAAAAATAGAAATACCATATGACCCAGCTATCCCACTACTGGGTATCTACCCAAACAACTTGAAATCAACAATCCAAAGTAACATATGCACCCCTAGGTTCATTGCAGCGCTATTCACAATAGCCAAGACATGGAAGCAACCCAAGTGCCCATCGACTGATGACTGTATAAACAAGATGTGCTATATATATATACAATGGAATACTACTCAGCCAGAAAAAAAGACAAATTCATCCATTTGCAATAACATGGAAGGATCTACAGGGAATTATGCTAAGTGAAATAAGCCAGTCTGAGAAAGACAAACACCAGATGACTTCACTCATATGTGGAATATAAACAAGTACATGGACAAAGAAAACAGTTCAGTGGTTACCAGGGGAAGGGGGGTGGGGGCTGGGCACAGGGGGTGAAGGGGAGCACTTATGTGGTGACAGTCAAGAAATAATGTACATCTGAAATCTTGCACTGATGTAAACTATTATGAACTCAATAAAAAATAATTGATATTAAAAAAGTTATATTTAAGAAAGAAACTAGGTGCATTAAAAAATTAATCTTTTCACAGAGCCCATCAAGTGTCTCATAAAGCCAATAATGCAAGATGTTATAGAGCTTACAATCAAAATAAAACATTTTTGTATTTGATTATCAAAATAATCCTTAAAAACTGTGACATAGTGTTATTAATATGGGCTAATGATTAGGTCTTTAATATACTTTCATTAAACTGAATTTTCAGTAGTTTTATCCTGTTAATAGGACTTGGCTGAAATCAGCTATCAATTATGTCCCAATCTGGAAAGGAGTGGACAGTAGAGACAAGCAATAGGTGCTCTTAGAATATCTACTAAACGAAAGTCCAATGATAGATATAACTACAACATCGAATCTGATCTCAATAGTCAAATAGATTAAAAAGTTTAAAAATGATTTTGATAAAGTAGACAGATAAGCCTCACCCACAGTCAGACAAATTTGCAACACGTGCACCGCTCCTTCTTGTTTCAGAAAGTTCATAAAGCGAAATAAGAGATCTTGTTGCTCCCTGATTTGCTTCAATTCTAACTTCAGCACCTTAATATAATATGGGAGGAAGAGTAAGTTAAGACTATATAAATACGTGATAAAATTGTTTATATCAAAAGTAATACAAGTTATTGCTTAAAATACTTACAGATGGCTTTTTATTTCTAGGTTCTGCAAATTTCTGCAAGAATGGAACCAAAGGGGAAGGTGGTTCGGTTGCTTTTTCAGGCTTTGAAGAAAGAGAATTAATTAATTCAATAAAACTCTCATTTGATTTGACAGATATGAATCAAAATTCAATGCAATCTGAAGTGCTTTCTAACATGTTCAATACTCACTGGACTGTCATCTATGAAGATGATAAGCAAATGATTCACAGTATCCTAATGGAAAATAATAAATATAGGTCAAAATAATTCAATTACTGTATTCTGCCCAGAATTCTCAAAGCTTTTATCATATTATGAAAATTTCTAGAAAAATGAAGAAATAAATGGAGTGGTGGCAAAGCATCTGCACTTACGTAATACAGAGGGATTTTTAAAAATCTACAATGCAGGGTCTCACCTTTTGTGAAAATAGGCAAAGAAAAGTTATTCTGACTTTGGCATTTAAAATGTTTATAAATTATTCTTTTCTTCAAAATCTTATGGATTAAAAGTAAAAGCAACTCAAGTGTCTATTGATGGATGAAAGAATAAGCAAAATGTAGTATATACCTACAATGGAGTATTACTCAGCCTTGAAAAGGAAGGGAATTCTGATAAACCTTGGATAAACCTTGGATAAACCTTGGATAAACATGGATAAACCTTGAGGACATTATGCTAAGCAAAATAAGCCAGTCACAAAAAAGACATATATTCCATGATTCCACTTATATGATGTACCTAGAATAGTCAAAATTCATAGAGACAGGAAGTTGAGTGGTAGCTGCCAGGAGTGAGGGAGGAAGGAGGAATGGAGAATTATTATTTAATGGGTATAGAGCTTCAGTTGTTTTGTTTTGTTTTTTTAAAGATCGGCACCTGAGCTAACAACCATTACCAATCTTTTTTCCCTCTGCTTTTTCTCCCCAAATCCCCCTAGTATATAGTTGTATATTTTTTTAGCTGTGAGTCCTTCTAGTTGTGGCATGTGGGACGCCACCTCAGCATGGCCTAAAGAATGGTGCCATGTCCGCACCCAGCATCCAAACCGGCAAAACCCTGGGCCACTGAAGCAGAGCGTGCAGACTTATCCACTCCGCCATGGGGCCGGCCCAGAGTTTCAGTTTTGTGAGATGAAAGTTCTGGAGACTGGGTAGTGGTGAGAGTTGTTCAACAATATGAATGTATCTAATAGTACTGAACTGCACATATAAAATTTAAAATGGTAAATTTTACGTTGTATGCATTTTACCACAATTAAAGAAAAAAAATTTTTTAAGTCTTACTGGATCAGCTAGGAAATCCAAAGAAGGAAGGAACACGGAACCAGAGAGGATCTCTCTTAAAAGTAAGGTCAGGGATCTGGAAAGAGAAATAACATTGTATATATTTAGTAATTTACATCAGCTCTTACCTGGGGATCTTGTTAAAATGCAAACTAAGATATAGTAGGTCTGGGATGTGCCCCAACATTCCACATTTGTAACAAGCTCCCGAGCAGTGCTCATACTACTGGTTCACAGACCACACCTGGAGTCCTCTGGCTAAAAGAGAATACTATTGAAGAGAAAAAAAAGCATTTCCTTAGCAGGAGGGACTTCGGTAAACATTAGAAAACACTTCCCACTTCAGAATATTTAAAATGTTTGATGTATTTTTAAATTAATGTTTAAAGCTAACATGTTTAATAGTATAATAAATTACTTTGTAATTATATCTACATTAATATTATGAATTTGTTTAAAATAAAAATATTTTAATTAAAATATTAAAAATTTTAAATAAAATAAAGCAATATTTAAAGTCCATCACTAAAGATAAGCCATGGTTTCTCCTCAAGGATTATGAGGGTGAGAGTAATGAGGTAACTTAGGGAACTATCCACACACGCTGCTGCCAGCACGAGTGAGGATGGACTAGAGGACCTCCAATTACTCTTCCCAGGTAGACATTTAAAACTCAAACTTGTCTGTAGAGTTTATTCAGTGTTTCTGCCAATGAGTCACAATGTGCATGTCTTTAAAAAGGAACATCAGGGAAGTAACAAAGTATAATGATCCCAAACACGAAAATTAATTTTATTCATATTTATCTTTGATTTCCCAAGATCAATTTCCAAGAAAAAATTCTAAGCAACACAACACATCATGAAAACTTAGTACCAAAAATGGCATTTTAACACCTGACAAATTATATTTCTTAAGTGAAAAATTATTCACATCACAGGCTAACCTCAAGTTTTAGTGTACTCCTATTACGATCAAGAATAGCAACATACATATGGCACAGTATGCAAATACTGCTATGACATTTTCCAGTCTATTTTTACCTGCAGTCTGTTGCTTTAGGAGGCAAAATATAAGGAAAAAGTAGTTCAGTAAGTTTCCTTAAATAGTGTAATTCATCTCTTCGACTCCTCAAAGCCACATGAAGCTCTGGACCATATTCTTCTAAAGCAGCTTGCTGTAAAAACTCTGTATTTTCTACTACAAATAGAGATAAAATTAAATATTTAAAGAAGTTAAGCAACATTAAATAACTTCAGGCATTTACACTAATAGAAAATCATTTGTTAGTAGCAGTCATTCCTTTCTCAGCCTTCCTTTCTTTCCAGTATCTACTCTACTGGGAAACTTTTCAAAGCAGGATATAAAGAGAGCAATTTTCCTCTTTGTTGGAAGTTTTAAAATTTTGCAATAAACTGATAAAAAGATCTTTTCCCCCTTGGCAAACAAAAATTTAAACTCCTGTCACTACTTTACAAATTATATCAAACAAAATCAAATGTTTAAAAAAAAAGAGTGAAAACAACCAGACAAAACACCTAAGTACACACAAAGCTTTTGTTATCAAATGTTACATCTTGTTCATCCTCTGCAAATACAAAAAAAAGCCCTCCTTAAAATTCTTTATTGTCTCTACTTTCACATCAAAATCATTTGGGTAACCTTTTAAAGCAATGATAACATAGAAACTTGGCTTCCTTGGTTAAGTTCTATATCTTCTGCCCAGAGCATAGGACACAAGAGGGACAGAACTGTATAAGGTGGAAGTCCACTTAAATAAATGTTAACTGACGATAATAGTTATATTACATAAAGTTTTCCTAAAATTCCAAGCACTAAACTAATATTTTACAACTTAAAAGTAATAGTATTGTCACTCCTTTTTATAGACCTCCAAAGACTAGGAGAAAAACAAGTCATGTTTTCCCCTATCTGCATTCTGTGCCAAGTTTTAAAATCATGAAGTCTGTGAAGGGAATCTTAACCCTAATTCAATGACATTTATTTTTGACTATTTATTTCTATTTTCATTGAAAGAGAATGCAAGCACATTTACCAAAAAAAGCCAATATACAGATTCTACTGGTGTGAGTACTAAGAAGCTAAATGAAGGCTATCTGCCCCTAAGGTACAAACGCAGGATTGGCAAAGAACGACATAGTTTTTATAAGAAATGCATTTTATTTTATAATCATGCGTCATTTGCCAAGCATTTTTTTCCCCAAGAATTTGGGGCAGAATTCTTTTAAAAATTTAGATCATGAGCAGGGAATTAAAATAAGAAGCCTAAGCTATGCTAAATCTCAGCTCTACTTCTTTATTAATTTGATCTTGAACAAATGACATAATCCCTTTGCGCCTCAGTTTCCACTTCAGTAAACAATTATTAAATAGTTATTAACACTGAAAAGTCATCATTAAAAATGAACAAGTAATTATAATATTTGTTGTGATTGAGCATCCAAACATAATATATAAATTAAATCACTAGACTGGAATCTACTTAACATCTGTCAGATGTGAGAGATTTCTGTAGTCATTGGTAATGAGAAAATAAAGGAATCAGGCAAAAGATAAAAAGAACATGGGGGGAAAAACCTTAATTGGGAATATAACCAAAATACAGATGCTGGAAAACAGGGCATGGATTAATCCCCACTAATCACCAGCATATCTACTGTCTAAGCAGTCAGCAGTTTTCAAACCACAAAAGGAAAGGTCCCCAGAATGCAAGACAAAAAGACATCTTCAGGATGAAAGACTGGAGTAAGGTCCTTCTGCACAATTATTATTGAATTTCAATCAAACCAGTGCTTCTAATATATACAGTCAACATTTCTAAGGGCTATGGAAGTAATTACACAGCCAGAAAACATCTACACAATTCTTTTATCAAGAGGCAGATTAAGGAGAGAACACTGAGAGGGTAAGGATGAACACAGATGAAGATATGAACCTTTAATTACTTCCTGAGTTATGCACAACTGTGGGGCCAAAAATTTAGAAAACAAATTCATGGGTTAAAGAAATGAAAAATCAAAAATCTGAAAACTTTTTAAGTAAGTCTATCTAATTCACTGTAATAATATTCTGAACACCAGGACTTTGGGATAAAATAAGAGTCCTCCTAATTCTCTGGCCTTTTAATTCTATAGATTTCATTAATTACAATGTTATTAACAAATCCAACCTAGCATTTTATGATAATTTATAATTGAGGACCATTTTTATATGAATACTAGCAAATTAGCAACTCCTTTCCTGCAAAGACTCAAAATAAGTTTCAGTCAAACTGGTCTGTCTATACACCTCTCATAGAGACAAAATAATTTGGGGATTTTATTAAACCAATCAATGCATCTAAAAATAAAAGATGACTCCATTTACTCACAGTCGGAGTTTAAAGTGTTTGTTTTTAGGAAAAAATAAAGACGATATTAAAAAATACTTTTCACACACAAAAACATGCACACAAATGTTTACAGCAGCTTTACTCATGATTGCCAAAACTGGGAAGTGAACAAGATGTCCTTCTATAGGTGAATGGATAAATAAACTGTGGTATGTCCATACAATGATATATAACTGAGCAATAAAAAGAAATGAGCTATCAAGCCATGAAAAGACATGAAAGAGCCCTAAACGTATATTTCTAAATGAAAGAAGCCAGTCTGAAAAGGCCACAGTATAATTCCAACTATATGACATTTTGGAAAAGGCAAAACTGTAGAGACAGTAAAAAGATCACTGGTTGCCAGGGGTTCACGAAGGAAGGAAGGAGAGATCAACAAGTGAAACACAAGAGATTTTTAGGGCAGTGAAACTGTTCAGTATGATATTGTAATGGCGGATATATGGCATTATGCATTTGTTAAAATCGATAGAATGCACAATACAAAGAGTAAAACCCTAATGAAAAGTATGGACTTTAGTTAATAATAATGTATCAATATTGGTATATCAATTGTAACAAAGTTACCAAATAATTCAAGATGTTAATAACAGGGGAAGGGGAGGATATATGTGAACTCTCTATACTTTCTGCTCAATTTTTCTGTAAACTTAAAACTGCTCTAAAAACCAAAATTTACTAATAAAAAAACTCTTTTCCAGTATTTTTTTCTGACAGTAAAGTAGCGTTAACAAAATGGCTAAAACAAAGTTATTATCTTCTAGTGTGCTCTTGCCAGTGACAGAATAATAATTTCAATTTTTTTATTTAACAATTAAATTACACATATTCAAACTCTTTCACTTTTTAACTACGTTGAAGGTAAAACTATTTTACTTGTCATAATATTATAAGATGAACAGAGAAAATTTTTTATATATATAATTTGAAATGCTTCTCATACTTGAGGAATTAATCATACCAAAAGACAAACTAATAATCTGATTCAATTTAACTTCAACACTACCTAGCATATAATTTCCCCAAATGTACTCTGATTATATTAATTGATATTACAAGGGAGGGAAAATTGGTTCCGTGCTCACATGAGTTTAAGATGTACTGGTTTAAGCAAAGTTAAAACTGTTTGCTGCAGGACTACTCAGAGATTTTGGTATGCTGGCACTTAACTTGGAATTTTAAAGAAGGGGAAGACAATATCTAGCAATTACCAGAACAGATGACCATGAAATCTCTTCAACATGCTCATCTACATAGAGCAATATGCTAAAGAACATAACTGGAAAAGCAATGACAAAGAAGAATACCAAATGCAAACACAGGAAAATCTCAGTTTCGAAAAGAACCAAGTATAGAGCACAGAAGTAATTTTGTTAAAAGGGAACATTCCCGTTTGATCTAAGAGCAAGAGAAGTCCCAATGAAAATTTCATTCATTCAGTCAGAAAACATTTGCTGAACATATGTGCAAATCACGACATTATAAAGGCCAAGACAAACATGAGAAACTACAAATAGTTCGTCCTGGCTAAAGGAAAATACAGAGTCAAAGACAACAGTAGATCAAAATATTTGACTAGATAGGAAAGTGTTTAAATATACAGTTTAGACTCTAGAGCAGAGTCACTACATTTTTTTTGTAGGGAGGTAACATGAGAATTGTGGTATCGTGAAACTAACATGGTAGCAGTATAGAAGATAGGCTACAATAGGTCACAGCAATTGAAATCATTAAGGAAAAAGGGGGAAGAGATGTGAGAGATACCTCAGAGGAAGCGATGAAGGCAAGAGACTATCATTCAAAAAAAGATGAGAGTCATCAATATTCCATCACCTATATTTAACTAAGTAATTGTATTTTAATTTCATAGATTCTTGAGTTTCACAATCACTTATATGGTTAATAAACTACTGAAAAGAATACTCTCACAGCATTTGTGACTATATCAGCTAACGTACCAGTACTACTTAGACATTTAAGGTGAAAGTTGGTATACAAAACCAGAGTCACTCAAATTTTGTAGCAGAAAACTGTATTACCTTTCTGACTCGCTTTAACTATCACTTCTATATGCTTCATTGCTGCTTTTAATAGTTTCTTGGTTATAATAGATGGAATATCCACCTAGAAAAATTCAACATTAAAATAAAATTTTTAACATATAAGTTACAATGGCAAGAACACTATATTTGAAGTACTGGAACATACGATTTTAAAAATCAAAGGTGTTATTTAGAATCTTTCAAAAACATAATTTAAAAGCACTTTAAATTCTTGGATCATACTAATTGTAACTTTAACAGTTTTTCTACCACAGTAATGAAAATATATCTTAATATGCAGACCCTAATATGCATACCAAATTTTTCTCACAAATATCTTTACTCTTGACTTATTTCTTTGTTTTAAATGTGTTCAAAGAAAATCTCAAGTAACTTATCCCTTTGAGGCTGTAAATCTCTGTTTACTAAGGTTACTTGAAAATGAACATTTTCATTCAGCTTACAAGATAAATCCTGTTTAAAGATATACAGAAGCACTCTAGTTTGGAATAATATTAAGTTCATCATTCCCCGCAGATATTTTTCAACTTAAAAGGTTGGAAACTGTAGTGACTATGGTAAGTTAATGAGAGAGGGTTGAGAGCTTATTTGTACACTCACAAAAGAGAGAAAAAATAAAATAATTGAAAATAAATTGCAAATAAATAAATCACCAAAAAGCATGTTCACTGGACTTCAAAAGGATTATCTTCCACCACAAAACTCAACATTATTTCCCTTATCAAAGGCATGAGAAAACTGCATCATAATAGTGTCAAGTTCTGTGTTAACTTTCCTATTCTTTTTAAATTCCATATTAAGGCAGAGAAAAAGATCACAGGCTGATAAATATAGTAAGTGTGATGGATCCTAAGACCCCAATTTTTAATGATTTACTAGTAAAACCCAGAGCAGTTTATAGATAACTTTTGGCTGTATAAGAGCAAACATGTTCAATAAGAAGGGATATTTTTGCTAGTAGTATGCCTTGTTACAAAATAACATTACTCTTCCTTTATCCCTGGCCTCTTGGTACCCGATAATTATAAATTATTCTCATACTTATCAAGTAAACAACATGTTTTAGTTTTCAGACATTTTATTCAATCTTAGAATACTCATGAAAATTTTCATTTCTAAGTTCCATTTTACAGACTTCAGGTCAGAATCAAAATGTTAAAATAATGAGTTTGTCACTAAACCTTGACTTAAAAAAACACTGTTGAATTCACTATAATGCGTCAGCTATTTGATCAATTATTTTAATTTACTTACTCTAAGTTTGAATTTAAATAGTTTATCATCAATCAATTGATATTTCTTACTAAATCTTTTTTTTTTTTTAAGGAAGATTATCCCTGAGCTAACATCTGCTGCCAATCCTCCACTTTTTGCAGAGGAAGACTGGCCCTGAGCTAACATCCATGCCCATCTTCCTCTACTTTATACGTGGGACACCTGCCACAGCATGGCTTTCCGAGTGGTGCCATGTCCGCACCCAGGACCTGAACCCGGGCCGCTGAAGCAAAACATGTGCACTTAACCACTGCACCACTGGGCTGGCTCTCTTACTAAATCTTTTATTCCCACTTAAAAGTCTACTACGAGATGACTGCCGCAGAACCTTTTTTTAAATAATATGATTAATGTTTGTCAACTTTTTTCTATTTGCAAAAATGATAAGTGCTCAATGCAAAGAAACACATGGTCAACAGAAAGCAATGCATGGAAAGAACCAAAAATCAGCATCAAGCCCCACCATAATAAGAGTTAACAGTGATAAAAATATATACATGTCCTTAATATACATATTAACAAACTTTAATATGTGAGCTTTGTTTTCAAAGTGGAAAAATACCACATATATTATTTTCCAGCCTCTTCCACTTGACTATGTAAGATCAATAATTTCCCATGTAAATAAGTACTATTCTACAAAATGATTTTTCCTGGCTGCATAGGATTCTATAGTGGACATGTATTATATTTAACCAACCAACAATCCTATCAGTGGACATCAGCTTTTCTTTTCAGCTTTCCTTATTATAAAGTACACTGCAATGAATTTTTGAACATACATTTTTACATACATTTCTGATTATTTCTTTAAACTATATCACAAAAAAGTGGAATTAAATTTCGGAGTATAGACATTTTTAAGTCTTTCAATAAAGATTACCAAACTGCCTTCCAGCGTAAAGTTATACCAATTTGGATTTGTACTTCGTTTGCCTCACAATGAGTGTTAACAGATATTATCATTCTTTTTTGCATCTTTCCCAATCTGATAGGCAAAAGAATACCTGAGATGCTATTCTTTTTTTATATCAAAAAACTGTATATATTTGATGTGAAAGAACATAATTTTCAAGTATTCATTGGCCATTTTATATTTTTCTTTTGTGAATTGCTTATTCACGTTTTTTGCATATCTTTTCTACAGTGGTTGATTGTATTGTTCATTTCTCAAATAGGTATAGAAACATTTAATAAGATTTTTTTTATTTTATTTACTAATGGCAGAGAGATTATATACCAATTTATTGTCAATATATTCGATTCTATTGAATTGAGAAGGCATAGACAAGTATGCGTGTCTACAACCAACACACTATAAATACAGATAGGCAAAGACCCAAACATATACAAAAGATGGCTTACAAGTTATTTTTAAAAAGATCATAATCATTACCATTTACTCAGTAAATTCATCTATCTAGAATAAGACACTTTTTTCTATAGTTGTCTTTTTATTTCTAATTGTCACAAACTAAGATATCCAAGCATTAAAGAAAGTAAAACTGATCAATGAATCAAAAGTGATCCATTCATATTTTAATCTAAAAAATGGAAAGTGAAGGAAAAAACACATATAGTATAGAACAAGGTAAAAATAAAATTTTAAACAATCTCTTTAGTAATGATAAAGCCTCAAATTTCCAAGTTTCTCTTATAAATACATACCTTGTGAATCCTTCGAATTAAGACAGATGCAAAAAACCGTAATGTAATTCTCAGTTCATCAACAAAGGACTCATCATCTGTTACATCCCTTCAAGTGAAGAGAAAAGCAAACATTTAGAAGTTCAGAGAAATACACAGCTTCACTTTCTAGAAAGCAAGTGAAGTCTAGAAAGTCCTCTTTTTTCCATTTATTTATATTATTTTTCTTTTCACTTTTAACAAATAATGCATTACATTACAGAATAATACACAGAAATGTATAAAGAAGAAAATAAACATCTCTCATAATTCTAGTACCAAGACATAATCACTATTACCTAAACTGTAGTATATATTTCCCTGCAGACATCCACATGTACGTAGTCATATTTTTACAATACTAAGATCATTTTCTAAGCATTGTCAAAGAAATTTCTAAGAAACAGCAGAAAGAATAATTTTGGAGAAGCAACAGAATTAAATTAATACAAAATTTTCAATCAGTTTAATATATTTACAGATTAATAATATAAATTAATTCCAAAAGTAAAAAAGAGATGTGCATTCTGCTTGAAAAAGAAAATAAACAAACTCAAACATTTTTAAACAGAAATTTTGACAACCTTCTTCTAAGGAGCTACTTTTCATTTTCCTGAAGTCTTGAAGTCCCTAGAAGAATTAGGGCACTTCCCTAATCAAAGCAAGGAAGAAATCTATGTATATGGTGAGATCCTGAACTTGAAGATGGTGCTGTTAAGTCCCTTGGCAGAATAAGGAAGATAATTGTATCCACCATTGCTTCCCACTATTAACCCAGGGAAGGAGAGATTACAGCAGCAACAGCTATACTCAGGAGAAAATACATACTTTAACATTTAGAAACACAGCCAAATTTTATGTCTGAAGGTCATAATGTGAGGTGGGGGTGGGAGAGTCTTTACAACAGGATTCACTTTACAAAAGGCCTCACCATCAGCTTTGCTTAAATGGCAAATGCCCCATATTTAGGACAGAATCCAACATAAAAAATTAACTTATATAGCTTTTGAGGAAAATATGACATACTATAAACTGGATATTATATGTGTTTTAATACAATATAGATCAACTTAAATATTAGTATTTTTTTAATTAGGAAACTCAAAATATACCGAATCAATATAAAATTAGGGTAAATGTCAGTAAATATTACATCTATAAGTCAGATAGGTACAAGTGTTCAAAATTATAACTAAATACACAATGCTATGTAAGAACACGTGTATTTATTAAGTGATATAACTTGGATTTCTGATTCCTAAATTAAATCTTTTTTTCAGATCTAGAGTACTTTCTGTATCCTTCAAGGCATAGGGCACTTAACATATCCATAGCAGATAGCAAAAACAAAGTTACTTTGGAAAAAAACATATTAAAATTCCAGAAAAATTCTATTGAAATTACCTTTCAATTAATGAAACATCTGAGTATAAATTTTTCCTCTAAATGTACAATTCTTTCAAACATAAAAAGCACATACAAAACATTAAATCACTACATTTAGGAGCAATGAGAAATTCTGTAAGCTACTTTTCTTTCAAAAAGCAGCCTAGGTTTTTTTCCTCTTTGCTATCACCAAACTTTTAATTGATTACCTAGATCAATGGTTCTCAACTGGGGCCAGTTATGCCTCCCAGGTAACATGTGGCAAACTCTGAGGACACAGAGCTTTGGTTCACAACTAGGGGGAGGAGAGGGTGCTACTAGTATCTAGTGAGAAAAGACCAGGGGTGCTGCTAAATATCCTATAATGCACAATACAGCCCCCCCACAACAAAGACTTACTTGTCCTAAAATAAATGTCAATAATGCCAAAGCTGAGAAATCCTGGCCTACACTGAAAACACATCATTAGCACATTTAACTTAATGGTATTGACTATCCTACAGAAAAAAGGTCTTATAGAAAGAACATACCTGTACCACGGATAAACAAAGTTTTCCAACACTAATTCAAGAACCTGCATAAAAATTATTTTTTTTAAAGAAAAATCAAATTAATTAATTCTGGGAAAACAAACTGTACTACTAAGTAATGTACAATATTACCAAGAACCAATTTTATTATCCCAAACATTGACATCTAATATCATAGCTTCACATGACAAAAATGTATATGTCAACTTTAAATGGTGGTTGTGATGATCAAAGAGAATATATGAGAAATCACTGTGAAAAGTAACAAACTCCATAAAAAAGAAAAATTACTATTAGAAAGACACACACACATTTCTAAATATTCCCATAAGCCAAAAACAAAACAAAACAAAAACTTAACTTGTTCCTGACTCTGAAGCTTCACTGAGTCAAAAAGTTCCATGGGAAGAAGGAAAATAATAGGATAGTCCTTCGCATTAGCACCTCTCTCTCTGTACGTCAGTATTCCCAGAATAAGATGAAAAAAACACGGGGTTAAAACTAGGTGTCAGTGATTACCTTTGAAAGGAGGGTAGGGACCAGAAGGGAGCATGCGGGGGACTTCTAGGAAGTTAAGTTTTGTTTCTTGATCTGGGTGCTAGTTATATGGAGATTCACTTTGTGAAAATTTTAGCTGTATTTTTAAAATCAGTATAAAGTTATATGTGAAAAAGTAACAAAACAAAAGAAACTCCGTTAAACCTTCCATTTTTAGAGTCTGGGTACAGCAGACTCTAATTTTTTGTTTTAATTTTTTAAAGGAATTGCAGCAGTGGGCAGTAACTTTAAAAAGCAGTAGGAAGGCAATGAAACAATGTATCTAATCTGACTACCTATATACCTTTTCTTGCAGTAGCAACAAAGGTTGTGGATTCTCTAAATAGTAAGGCAACAAGATTTGGATTTTTTACTACAAAAACTAAGCATTAGTGATATGAGCTAGAGAAATAAGATACTTATAAACAGGGATAGGACACAGAGGAGATTAGAAAATTTACCATTAAACACTTGGTCTTACTTTATTCCCCACACCCAATCACCGAATCCTACTGATTTCATACCCTAAGTACCTCTTTTCCACAGCCCCAGTGTTCAGGTCCTCATCTTTTCACTCCTATATGGTAGCAATAGCCTCTAAACTAGCCCTCCGTCCAAGCTAGCTCTCTCTATCCTCCACAGAGCTGCCAAAGTGATCTAAAACATCTGTTTGACCAAATCAATCCCTTGCATGAAACCTTCAATGTATCAAACCACAATACATCAAAGTAAGAAAAGTGGAGCTGCGCTGATTTTGAAGGGGCAGGAGAAAGCTGCATGCCAGCAGCTGTGACCATTTACTTCCTTTTCCCCTCCCACTGTGTCCTGTGAGTCACATCTGAAAACTCTAATTATGGACCCAGTTTGAAAATCACTGACTTCCATGACTGATTAAACTTCTTCAGCATGGCCATTTAAGTCTTTTGATGATCTGATATCTACAAAGCCATATAAAAACTGGTTAAGAACTAACTAAGCCAGACCTGGGTTTTAGACTGAGTTCTGCCACCAACCAGCTAGAAACTTGAGAAAACTATCAAAACTCTCTAAACCCCAGCTTTAGCAAAATCATCAATAATAGCGCCTACTTCACAGGTTGTGTGATTACATTAAATAATGCAAGTATAATGATTAGCATAGTGCCTAATATAAAGTAAGTGATCGATAAATATTAGCTACTAGAATACGGTCTGTTCATTGCCCACATCCTCCCTCAGATTCTACCCTTCAGCTTAGTGAACACTGCACCTTGTTTCAAAGCCTCTCTTTCCTTTCAAAAGCTCTTCCCAAACCCTGAAATATCTTTTCTCACACTATCAGTCTGGCAAACTTCTAGTCGTACTTCCTGAATGTCCCTCTCAACTTAAGCACTTCTTCCTCTGCACGAATAATGCACCTTGTACGTTTCTTCCATTATTGCCTGCATTACATTATACTGTAATTACCTGTTTATATGTCTACCTCCTCTCCTAGATTGAAGTTCCAAGAAGAAAGGAACCAAGTCTATTTCTCTTTTTATTCCTAGGGTCCAGTCCAGTTCCTGCCTATAGCATGATTTCAAAAAATGTTTCTAAATGTTGGAGCTAATATTTATTGAACACCAACATGTGCCAGGCACTAGAGCAAGAGCTTTACACTAAGTTCCTTTGTTTTTTTTTTAAAGAAATGAATGAAGTGTTCAAGACAAATAATATACTCATGCTAAAGGTCTTGTCTTCAACAAATCTCAAATCAGCACTCTCCAATATAATGTGAGAAATATAATGTGAGCCACATGTGTAATTTTAAATTTTCTAGTGGCTACATTTTTTAGAAAATAAAAAGAAACAGGTGAAATTAATTTTTATGATATATTTATTTATCCAATATATCCAAAATATTACCATTTCAACATGTAATCAATATAAAACATATAATAGGATATTTTACATTTCTTTTTCCTTACTAAGTGCTCAAAATGCAGTATATATTCTACATTTAACACACATCTCAATTTGGACTAACATATTTCAAGTGTTTATTAATAGCCACATGTGGCTAGTGGCTACCATATTGGACAGTACAGTCTTAAATCAGGGAATCTTGAGGATGAAAAAGGCCTTACACAACAAATGAAAAAGAAAAATGCCAAGAGTTTGGCATTTATGCAGCATACTTTTAACCAAAGAAGGATACCAACTAGGAAAAAAGACAATCAGGCAGGATTCAGATGCTTAATGCTATTCTTCAACTAATTAGCATTCAACTTAATTCAGTACAGATCTATCAACTACCAACAACGTATCTGGCCCTACACTTCCTGCTGGGAACAAATGAGACCCAATTCTCTGCCTTCAAGGACTTGACTGCTTTCTCAGATCAGTGGAGAAGACAAGTCTCTAAAAAAAATAACTAAAACATATGATATGTACCAGAAAGGTACATAAAAATGTGACTGGAGGAAAGATAAGAGAACACGTTTTCCGTTCCGACAACCTGCAGAAACAGTGAAAAGTATCCCATTCTCTGCTCTACCCTTCAGTCAGTGTCAAAACTGCGGTAAGATATACATTTGCTCTTTGACGCTCAGTCTCCTTCTAGAATTACAAAATGATTATTTCTACAGCCTTATCATAAAATGACAATTTTTATAAGAGTTCAGCAATAACTGGGTAAAACAGTGCTTTCTTTGGCTAAAATGTCCATTTAAATCAGACATGGGATCCAAAACATTTCTAACCTACCATTTAAGTTGCATATTTCATAATAATCAACTACCTAGTCAAGAACTGATTAGGTGGCATATATTAAGATGCTCCATGATTAAATTTTACATAGGTATTTAATATTTTCTGCTTGGATATATTAGGCAATATTAATTAAATCAGTTACCTCTGAGAGAGATGCATCAACCTTCGAGGAAATTTTAAGGTCTATCCATGGCTGGTAGTTTTCAAGTAGCAAGGCAGGCCTGAAGAATATCATACAATTAAATTGCTTGAAATCCAAAATGTAATTAGAAGGATGAACAAATAAAAAATGTTTAACTTACCTATGTCGTTTACATTTCACTTTACCACAAACAGCACAGCTACGACCTTGAGGAAATAATTCTTGAAGTCCTAATTGCTAAAAAAAAAAAAAAAAAAAAAAGGAAATGGGGAGGGGGAGGGATTTGTCTTTAAATATCTTTACTAAAGAGAACCAACTTTTCAAAAGCTTGTTAATCAATGTATTAATTCAGAGGACTTTTTTTTGTATTATTGTCTGCTTTAACACTGAAACCATTCTTAGTAATAAATACCACTTACTAAACTGCCAATCAACAGAGAAAAAATACCTGATGAAATGCCTGACAATACCTAAGTCAAATTTCCAAAATTAAAATTAAAGTCAATTGCTATGCTCACTTATAAAAAAAATTTCAATCTATATTTGAAAATGATACTCTACTGCAAAAGGATCAGAAAAACACCTATTTTCTATTTCTCCATAACCTTGAATTCAGTGAGGGAGGAGATATGTGATAAACAGTAAGCTTCCTGACCAAATAGGAGGCACCACTTTCAGCTGTTTTCCCTCTAAGTAGAAATACCAACAAACCAACAAACGATGGACTATATCAACTTGAAGAATTATCAAGTAAGACTTCAAGATATCCCACTAAATCCTGATCTACACACTACAGACTTTGCCTATCAGAGACAGATTCAATATACTACCACCTTTATCAAATTTCAGAAATACAAATTTTCTTGGTTAAGCAAACTACCTAGTTATTTCTCTGTTTCTATGGAACAAATAAACACTTAGTTAATTAAAAGGGTTAGATAATTTAACCCAGATTTCCCTAATTGTGTCTGTGCCTCAGAATCACTTGGAAAGCTTTCAACGAGTACTGATTACAAAGCCCTAATCCAGAACTATTCAATCAAAATCTCTATTTTTAAGGATTTCCCAGGTGATTCTACTGTACAGTCAACTTTGGGAACCTCTGTTTTAATTTATTGTCCTCATAGTTAATATAAAGTTAGAGGAAACACTAAAATTGTGGATCCCATCTTTCTGAGAATTTTGTATTTTCTTTTTATAGCCCCTCCTAGGAGAACTATATACCTTAAAAATATACATGTGTAAATTTCTTTGAAAACATTCTGTCTTCCAACACTAAATAATAGCAGATGGATTTTTTAAACCTGACTGCTTCAACGTGCTTTCAATAATGAGATCAAACCACATAGGATCATACATACTGACTCTTAAATAAGAACACATAAATTTTACCTTGGGTTTGTATTTTATTGTGAAGAATATATTTGGTAAGAGAGAATCAGGTCCTAATGAGCAGTAGAATGTTACAGCTCCAGCAACAAATGACCAGAAAATCATTAAAACATGGAGATACCTTAGAAATAAATAAAAATAATCATTAGAACCACAAAAAGTGTAACACTAAGTTGTCCCTTCATTGATTTAACAAATATTTATTACGCAACTACTATATCAGACTGAAGCAATTTCTCCAGTCATGATTTTCTATAATGTATTTAAGTAAAGGAATCACAGAATGTATGCTATCAAATGTGTATTTCACTGAAAGTATAAGGAAGCATAAATTCTCAATATTTTATAATTTGGAACCTAAGTTGCTATGTTAACTACCCTACACTACATTCTTCCAGAATATCTTCTAATGATATTGTAGTATTCATACCTTACCAAAATTCTGATCATTTTTTATTAAACCAAAAAAAAATTTACTGAGTGCCTATTTTGTGCTACACAGTACAAGGCTAGGGGGATACAATAAGGAACAGCACTGCCATGGTCTCTATTTGCATGGAAAACACTGTCTGGTAGGTGTACCAAGTAAGTAAACGAGGGCAATACAGTGTGATCATGTGTTCTATATTACAACAGAGAAAGTACACATGATATGGGAATACCTCAAGCAGAATACAGAACCCAAATTTCAAAGGACAGAAACGCTTTTTTCACAAAAAGCAACATCTATGGGAAAACTCAAAGAGTGTGTAGGAGAAAACCAACAGAAGAGGACAGAGGAATGAGGAACTGGGGAGGAGGTAGGGGGATTCAAACTTTAGAGAACTACATGGGCTAAGATCTGAGCATAGTTCCAAGGAAGAAGTGGCCTTGAGATGAATCTAAAAACAAACAAAGGCTGTCAAGGTAAAAAGAAGGAAACATTTCAACAGGGATGAAGCAGATAACATGATCAAATATTTGTGAAATAAAGAAAGATACAGACTGAAAAGTGTCCATTTGTTTTAGCAAGAAAAGAGGCACTGATAAACTAGGCAAAACCAATTTCAGTAGAATGATAAAGGACTGTAATGGACTGATGAAGAGTGAGATGGGAGTTAGGAAGTGGGATTGGTAAATGTGGATAATTCTCTCTTTAAGGAAAAAGAGCTGGAGATGAACAAGGAGGGAAGGTGTTTAGTAAAACCTGATCACATCTAAATGTTGAAAGGAGAGAAAGAGATGAGAGAGAAAGGTAGGAGAGAAGAGATAAATGAGTGAATAACGTCCTAGAGAAGCTAGTAGTTGAGATTCAGAGCCTAAACAGAAGAAATAGTTATAAAAAGAAGAGATAACTCCTGCCCAATACCGGTGAGGAAGAATAGACGGATGAGAATGCAGTTACACCTGTAGCTTCGGTAGCAAAAATCTAAAGCCATATGATGGCTTTTAAGTGAAACAGGAGATTCTGAGAGTAAAGGTCAAAGTTGGAATGATCAGAAGTTCTAGAAGATTGGGGAAGTTCTGAAACAGCAGCTGGGGAGAAGTAAAGAGAAGGGTATCCTGGGGAACTGCTGGGCCGTACTGAGGCTGGAGAGTTAAATTTACAGGTGTGGGATTTTCTCTAGCAGCATTCAGTAACGAGGATATAAACATTAAACAAGCAAGCAGCATCAGTGATCCAAGATTTGGATTTTGTCAGGTGAGCAGAAGAAAAGGGAAAGGAGTTAAGTATACTGACAACAGAGTGGTTGAAGCAATGGACTATGGAATCTAAGCTAGACTGACTCTAAACTGCATAGGAAAGTAAGAGACAACAGAAGAGGGACAACGGATAGGAAGAAAGCAGAGGATTCAGGAGGCTGAGAAGTCAAGAAGCAGGTGCAGTGTGACTGACTGCCTGAGAGAAGCAGACACTGGCCAGCAAGTGGGACACTTGATTTTTAAGATTTCAGAGGTAGACCACTGTCTGGTGACAACAAGAGCCACCATATGATGATACAACTGGGAGACTGGGGAGGAGTCACCCCGACAAAGACTACAATATTTGATAGTACTTGTACAAGCACTGAAGTGACCTAGTATGATGGGAGAATTTAAAAGGACATAAAGCCTATAAGCCAGAGCCAAAGTCTTCTATAAATGAGTACAAATGACCTGGAGATCATTATCAATGAGAAAACAGATAGATGGCACATGTTTCAAAGGAATAAGAGACTCTGCTTTCTTGACAGAATAACTGGTACCAGACTTTCCTTTCCACCATAAACAACTATAAAACTGCACAAAACACAGCCAACAACTGTTTCCAGGCATGGACAACAGGCAGTACAGGACTGTAATCTTTAAGAGAAGGAAAGCACACAAGAGAGTTCCCAACCCAATTCTCTGACTAGGGACAATTTCCCACAAGCAGCATGGAATAGAAACGGTTACATAAGGTACTATGAAGACCTGGGAGTTCAGAATTGGGGAATATAGCACCAAACAGTAAGAAGAGGTGAAGATGGTTGATTAGAGGTGCTTACACATTACAGACAGTGACCAAGTACGTACAAAAGCTGTGAGACAAAGGCTGAGCCACCCAACCAGATGAAACTGCCTGGTCTCCAGGCTCTCAAGGCAAATCTATACTTAAAAGAGACATCCACTGCATACCTATTATTAAACGCTCTCACTCAGCACTTAAAACACAAATATGGTTACCACCCACTCAAAAAACTATAGCTTAATGTTGCCTGCAGAATGAAATACAAACCCCTTAAATCTTTATGGTCCCTTTCAAACTGGCCCCAATTCACCTTTCTACCCTTATTTCTTCCCATTCCTTTATACAAAGCTTCATTCTAACCCAAACAGCATACTTGACATCAAGCTTTAAAAAAAACCTTATGTCAGGTTATAGAGGTACTCACAGAGGAAATTATGAAACTTTTGTCCACAGCCACTTACCAAAAATCATTCTGAGCCAGACAGCTATGACCCAGAACTCAGAATTCTTAGGATTCTAGACTATTTACATAGTACATATTTCATATATAACTTAATTCCCCCAATGAGGTCTGATGCAGTACTCAATCAGATATTAATATATCTGCAGAAAAACATATAAACAATAAGAAATAAATGTCAGAAATAAATACTGTAATAGTCTCATGTCTGTTCAGGTCAGGTTCCATCATCAAACACAACTAGTGCTAAACTTAGGGAAAAAGTTACTTCTTCAAAGCTTTTTGATTTCAGAATTACAGATTAGGAATTGTAGACCTGTACTTAGACTTAATGACAATAAACACTAGATGCAATATGTGTGAGCTACAATTAAGGCAAGCAATAACTAAGGCATTATTTAAGAAGGAAATCTATAGCTTTAAATGCATTAACCCTGTGGTCCTCAACCAAGGGTGCTTTGGGCCCCCAGGGGACATCTGGCAGTATATGGAGACATTTTTGATTGTCACAACTGTGGGGAGGGGGAAGTGGGGAGTACACTACTGACATCAAGTAGCTAGAGGCCAAGGCTGCTGCTAAATACCCTACAATGTGCAGGACAGCCCCCAACAACAAAGAATTATCTGACCCAAATTACCAATGGTGCTGAGGTTGAGAAACCGTGTGCTAACCAGAGACAGAGAAATGTTGAAAACCAACAAACTAAGCATTCAGAAAGTTGGGGGAAAAACAGCAAATCCAAACACATAAAAAGGAAATCTGAAGACTGAATAGATAACTTAATGATGTTAAGAAATTAGTTTTGTGGGGTTTTTTTAACATGAAACGGTATTGTGGTTATGTAAGGAAAAAAAGAGGACTGCTGGGAAGATGGTGGGAAGACTCACCTCCTCCCACAGACACAACAAATTTACAACTACCCTTGGAAAAATTAGCCGTGAAAGAGAATCAGAAACTGGATAAAAATAACCCCCACAACAAGGGACAGTGCTAACTAAGGCAGAAGAGGCAGACGTTCCTTTCTGGAGAGGAAAAAGCCACATTCTATCCAAGCACTTCACAGTTGGGAGCAATCTTAAGGTATGAAGCTTTCCCTGGAGGATCGGGGATCAGAGTGGGAGAGCTTTGCCATAATAAGCAGATTTTGAACTCAGTACAACTGAGACAAGTGTCATAATATCTGGCTCTGCTGGCTATTAAATACAGCAGGGAATACCCCCAGAAAAACTACTAAACATAAAAGAAAGAAAACCCTGCTCTTAAAGGGCCTAGACACAAATTGACCCATTTTAGAAAGGAAGACAAAATCACCAGAAAGAAAGGTGCACAATCCTTTGGTGAAAAGAAACTCACTTGATAGCCTCCAGGAGCACCTTAGGAAGGCAGGAAGCCACTGGGACCACCTCCCCAGGGGATGAGACAGTGGCAGCACCCAATATTATGACCTAGTAGAGGTGTGCTGACACAGACAGTGGCAGATGCCATTGGAGTTCTTCCCCTGGCCTGTTGGCACAGGAATTTGCCCCACCCACTAAAGCACTGATTTAATCCAGATAAGCTAGGGCAGGCAGCCACACTAGGGACTGGCCCCACCCAATCTCAAGTCCTCAGGCAACTTGGGTGGGGTGTGTGGGACCTCTGCAGTGGAAGGAGTGGATCCACTTCTGTGGGGCAGAGCATGTGCAAGGGGCAGGCCTGCACTGGTGGAGTGTGTGCAGCCTCTGCAGTGGACCAAGCGGGTCCACATCAGTGGGCAGGGCATGTATATGGGACAGGACTGTGTTGACGGGTTGTGTGGGTCCGCATCAGTGGGCAGGGCATGTGCACAGGGCAGGACTGTGTTGACGGGTTGTTTGGGCATGTGGGCAGAGGGGCTTGTCAGCTGCAGCAGACTTATGCTTCTCAAACAGACACAGAGGGGATCAGCCCCACCTTCCAACCCCTGAAACAATTGAGTGCTGCCACACCTGTGGCCAGCCCCACCCATCTGCACTACTTAGAGAGCTGACATAGCCTTGCAGGCCAGAGGCCTACAGCAACTGTAAGCTCCTAAGTCTAGCAACCAGCCATGCTGGGGACCTAGTCACTTAACAGAAAAACTGCAGCAGTAATGTACTATCAGACCCTGCAGCCAACTGTCCTGGGGCTCCTGCTGCTGATAAAGTGACTGAAGGGACCATAGTAGTTGCACACACCTGAGCATTACAACAAGCCAGCCAGGGGGACAGCCTAGCCACCCCATGCACCTGCAGCAAGAGCAGCCATACCATAACAAAAGGACACACATATCCCACACAGGGGATCCTCCTGGAATATGTGGATCTGGTGATGAGAGGGAAGCACACTGGTTGGCCTCATAAGGCATCTCTTACATAAGGCCACTTCCCCAAGATTGGGAGACGCAGCCTCCCAATATATATCCTTCTGAATACATAGATATAAGCACCAAGAAAGAGGCAAAATGAGGAGACAAAGAAATATGTGCCAAATAAGGAAACAGGTCAAATCCTTACAAAAAGAACTAAACAAAACAGAGACAATCTACCTGGTAAAGAATACAAAGTAACAGTCAAAGTGATGCTCACTGATATTGGGAGAAGAACGTATAGACTCAGTGAGAACTTCAACAAAGAGTAGGAAAATATTAAAAAAAAAAAATCAGAATTGAAGAATATAATAATGAATTGAAAAATTCATTAGAGGAAATCAATAGTAGAGCAGATGATACAGAAGAACAGATCAGAAAGCTGGAGAAAAGACTAGGGGAAATCACCCAAACTGAACAGAAAAAAAGACAAAAGAATTAAAAAGAACAAGGACAACCTGAGAAACCAATGGGACATCAAGCACACTAACATCCATATTATAGGAGTCCCAGAAGAAGAGAGAGACAAAGGGGCAGAGAATTTATTTGAAGAAATAACAGCTTAAAATTTTCCTAACCTAAGGAAGGAAACAGACATCCAGGTACAGGAAGCAGAGAGTACCAAACAAGATGAACCCAAAGAGACCCACAAGACACATTATAATTAAAATGTCAAGGACTAAACATAAACAGAGAATCCAAAAAGCTCCAAGGGAAAAGCAACAGGCTACATATGAAAGAAACCTCACAAGGCTACCAGCTGACTTCTCAGCAGAAACCTTAGAGGTTAAAAGGGAGCAGCACAATATACTTAAAGTGCTGAAAGGACAAAACCTACAGCCAAGAACACTCTACCCAGTAAGCTTATCATTCAGAATGGAAAGAGAGAGAAAGAGTTTCCCAGACAAGCAAAAACCAAAGGAGTTTATCACCAAGAAACCAGCCTTACAAGAAACACTAAAGGGACTTATTTAAGTGGAAAAAGAGAGACTACAAACAGGAATAAGAAAATTATTACCAAAATAAAAAACAATAAAATGATTGGTAAAGGCAAATACATAGTAAAGTTGGCAGATCAGCCACCTATGAAAGTAATATGGTCAAAAGACAAAAGTATTAAAATCACCTATTTCCATGATAAGAGGATAACAGATACGCACACACAAAAAAGAGGTTAAATGTAATACCAAAAACATAAGATGTGGGAGCAGGGGAGTAAATGAGTAGAGCTTTTAGCAAGAGGTCAAACTAAAGAGATCATCAACTTAATTTGATTGCTACATACATAGTTTATTGTATTTGAACCTGATGGTAATAAGAAACCAGAAACATATAATAAGTACACAAAAAAAGTAAGAGAAAGGAACCCAAACATAACACTAAAAAAGGCCATCAAGCCACAACAGAAGAGAGTAAGAGAAGAAGACAGGAACAGAAAAGAACTACTAAAAGATCCAGAAAAAATGTAACAAAATGGGAATAAGTACATTATTATCAAGAGCTACTTTAAATGTCAATGGACTAAATGCTCCAGTCAAAAGACATAGGGTGGCTGATGGCTAAAAGAGCAAGACCCATCATATGCTGCATCCAAGAGACAAACTTCAGACCTAAAAATGCTCACAAACTGAAAGTGAAGGGACAGAAAAAGATACTCCATGCAAATGGCAATAAAAAGAAAGCTGGGGTAGCAACACTTATATCAGACAAAACAGACTTTAAAACAAAAACTCTATGGGGCCATCCCCGTGGCCGAGTGGTTAAGTTCACATGCTCTGCTTCAGCGGCCCAGGGTTTCACCAGTTCGAATCCTGGGCACAGACATGGCAGCACTCATCAAGCCATGCTGAGGTGGCATCCCACATGCCACAACTAGAAGGACCCACAACTAAAAATACACAACTATGTACCAGGGGGCTTTGGGAGAAAAAGGAAAAATAAAAAATAAACTAAATTAAAAACTCTAAGAGACAAAGAAGGGCACTACATAATGAAAAGGGAACAATCCAACAAGAGGATATAACTCTTGTAAATATCTATACATCCAACATAGGAACACCTAAATATGTAAAGCAATTACTAACAGAAATAAAAGGAGAAATAGACGATAACACAACGACACTGGGGAAATTTAACAGTCCACTTACCTCGAGGGCTAGATCATCCAAACATAAGATCAAAAAGGAAATACTGGCCTTAAATGACAGACTAGACTAGATGGATTTCTGTATATATTTACAGACCATTTGATCCAAAAACCACAGAATACACATTCTTTTCAAATGTACATGGAACATTCTCCAGGATTGATCACATATTAGGCCATAACACATGTCAATAAATTAAGAAGACTGAAATAATACCAAGCATCTTTTCTGACCACAACAGTATGAAACTAGAAATCAACTACAGAAAGAAAATCAGAAAAGCAACAAATATGTGGAGATTAAACAAAATGCTACTGAACAAGTGGGTCAATGAAAAAATCAAATGAGAAATCAAAAAATGCCTGGAGACAAATGAAAACGAAAATACCACATGCTGAAATTGATGGGAAACAGCAAAAGTGGTTCTAAGAGGAAAGTCTATAGCATTAACGGCCTACCTGAACAAACAAGAAAATTCTCAAATAATCTAACAGTGTACCTAAAGGAACTAGAAAAAGAAGAACAAAGCCCAAAATCAGTAGAAGGAAGGAAATAATAAAAATTAGAGCAAAAATAAATGAAATAGAGACTAAGAAAACAAAAGGAAAAAACCAATGAAACAGAGCTGGTTATTTGAATAAACAAAATTGACAAACCTTTAGCTAGACTCACCAAGAAAAAAAGAGAGAAGGCTCAAATAAATTAAGTCAGAAATGAAAGAGGGTAAATTACAACAGTTACCTCAGGATTACAAAAGATTACAGGAGGATACTACAAAAAGCCATATGCCAACAAACTGGATAATCTACAAGTCATGGATCAATTCCTAGAATCATACAACCTTCCAAAACTGAATCAAGAAGAAATAGAGAATTTGAATAGACCAATCACCAGGAAGGAGATCAAAACAGGGATCAAAACCTCCAAAAATAAAAGTGCAGCACCAGATGGCTTCTCAGTATTCTATCAAACATTCAAAGACATAATCTTATCCTTCTCAAACTCATCCAAAAAAATGAAGATGAAAGGAAGCTTCTGACCTCATTTTATGAGGCCAACATTACTCTGATACGAAAAGCAGATAAGGACAACACAAAAAAAGAAAATTACAAGCCAGAATCACTGATCAACATCAATGCAAAAACTCTCACCAAAATACTAACAAATCAAATACAGTGATACACTGAAAAGATCATACACCATGATCAAGCGCAATTTATTCCAGGAATGCAGGGATGGTTCAACATCCGCAAATCAATCAACATGATACACCACATTAATAAAATAAAGAATAAAAATTACAAGATCATCTCAATAGATGCAGAGAAAGCATCTGACAAGATATCTAATCCATTTATGATAAAAACTCTGAATAAAATGGATATGGAGGAAAATATCTCAACATAATACAGGCCATATATGACAAATCCACAACAAATATCACACTCAATGGGGAAAAATTGAAAGCTATCCCTCTAAGAACAGGAATCAGACAAGGATGCCCACTTTCACCACTCTTATTTGACATAGTACTGGACGTCCTACCCAGAGCAAACAGGCAAGCAAAACAGATAAAAGGGATCCAAACTGGAAAGGAAGAAGTGAAACTGTCACCATTTGCAGATGACATCATTTTACATAGAGAAAACCATAAGGAACCCACCAAAAAACTTGTGGAAACAGTAAACGAATCTGGTAAAGTTGAAGGATATAAAATCAACATAGAAAAATCAGTGGCATTTCTATACACTAACAAAGTAGAAGAAAGAGATATTAAGAACACAATCTCATTTACAATTCCAACAAAAAGAATAATTTATCTAGAAATATATTTAACCAAAGAGATAAAAGACTTGTACTTGAAAACTATAAAACACTGTTGAAAGAAACTGAAGATCACACAAAGAAATAGAAAGATATTCCACACTCTTGTATTGGAAGAATTAACATAGTAAAAATGTCCACATTTCCTAAGGAAATCTACAGATTCAATGTAATCCCTATCAAACTTTCAACGATATTTTTCAAAGAAATAGAACAAAGAACCCTAAAATTTATATGGAACAAAAAAAGATGCCAAATAGCCAAAGGAATACTGAGAGAAAAGAACAAAGCTGGAGGCATCACAATCCCTGATTTCAAAATGTACTACAAAGCTACAGTAATCAAAACAGCATAGTATTGGCAGAAAAACAGACACACAGATCAATGCAAAGGATCAAGAGCCAATAAGTAAACTCATACATCTATGAACAGCTAATTTTCGACATGACAGCCAAGACCTACAATGGAGAAAGTCTCTTCAATAAACGGTGCTGGGAAAACTGGAAAGCCACATGCAAAATAATGAAAGGTCATTATCTTACACCTTACACAAAAATTAACTCAAAATGGTTTTAAAGACTTGAATGTAAGACCTGAAACCATGAAACTTCTAGAAGAAAACATAAGCAGTATGCTCTTACACGTTGGTCTTAGCAGCATATTTTCAAATATTCATATATTTTGATTTGTTTACAATTTATGTGAATCAATGTTATTCAGAAAGTTATCAGTAATCAGTATTATTCTGAATAAAGTCTTTTTAATGTCATTGTTCAAAGCTTGGCCTTCTGAATCAGAACAACCTGCATTAGAATCCCATTCTGCTACTTACTATCTATGAGCCTGAGAGCAAGTTATTTAACAACTCTTAGATTCAGTTTGCTGATTTGTAAAACGGAGTTAATAACCATCAAGGAATTGTAAATTAAAACTACAATGAGCTACTGGTATCCATTCACTAAAATGGCAAAATTAAACCAACAGACAAGATCAGACAGAACTGTCAAAGATTTTTGGCAGGAGTATAAATTGGTATAACCACTTAGGAAAACTGTCTGGCAGTATCTTCTCAAGCTAAACAAATGCATATGTTATGACTGAGCATTTCCATTCATGGGCATATACCAAAAGAAGTAAGTACATATGTCTATCAAAAGAAATATATATAAGGACATTCACAGCAGTATTATGCATAACAGCCAAAAACTAAAAACAGCTCAAATGCTCTTCTATAGTAGAATGAATGGACAGTGTGGTATATTCCCAATGGAATACTACACATTAACAAAACAGAATGAACTACTGATATATGCAACAATATGGATAAATCTCAAAAGCAGAGTTAAAAGAAACCAGATACAAGAGGATCACATGACTCCATTTCCATACATGAAATTCAAAAACAAGCAAAAGTGATATATGGTGACTGAGAAGGTTATTGACAAGAAGGCTTCTTGGGGTGCTAGAAATGTTTTATATCTTGATGTAGGTGGTGGTTACATGGGAAGCCATATTCAAAAATTCAGAAATACACAATGATGTGTTATGCACTTTTCAATAAGTTATTTCTCAAAAAACACCACAACAGGCTAATAACGGTTAACTATCTTAGTGTTGTAAGGATAAATGAGACAAAACAACTGGTAACATTTAATAAGAGCACATTGTGTGATGAGCACCATTCTAAATACTCTCCACATATTAAGCCACTTAAGTATGAAAATAATCATACAGGGGCCGGCCCCATGGCCGAGTGGTTAAGTTCGTGCGCTCCACTGCGGCAGCCCATGGTTTCACCAGTTCAGATCTTGGGCGGGGAGATGGCACCGCTTGTCAGACCACGTTGAGCTGGCGCCCCACATGCCACAACTAGAAGGACCCACAACTAAAATATACAACTATGTACCAGGGGGATGTGGGGAGAAAAAGGCAAAATGAAATCTTTAAAAAAACAAGAAAGAGAATAACCATACAAAGTATGTACTAGTATTAGCTCTATTTTACAGGTGATGGAGAGAACTGTAACAGATAAAAATTAGGAGCCAACCTAGTGGTAGTGCTTAAGTTTGTGCACTCTACTATGGCAGCCCAGGGTTCGCAAGTTCAGATCCTGGGCACAGACCTACACACCACTCATCAAGCCATGCTGTGGTGGTGTCCCACATATAAACTAGAGGAAGACTGGCACAGATGTTAGCTCACTGACAATCTTCCTCAAGCAAAAAGAGGAAGAGAAGACCAGCAACAGACATTAGCTCAGGGCCAATCTTCCTTATCAAAAAAGAAAAAAAACTTAGATCACTTATCCAAAATCACATAACCGGTTTAGAGGAGTCAGAATCAAACTCTTGCAGTCAAGCTTCAGGTTCAAAACCTTCAACCACAACACTAAAGTATGTCAATAATAAACAGAAATTCTTAACACAATACCTAGGCCAAACAAAGCACTCACAAAGTGTTAGCTATTACTACTACTACCATTATTATTATTAGGATCAACTTAAAATAGTCCTTATTGTGGAGTGACGTCAGCATCATGGTGGAATGAGCCCTTCCCACAGTCTCTCCCTGCTAAGATACAATGAGAAGGACATTCATAAACCAAGAAAGGACATTCACACAACACAACAGACATCTCAGACAGGTTAATGATCTCAGGAATAAAATTAATGAACAGAGGGATTCTTCACAAAAGAAAGTGAAACTCTAAAAAACCAATGAGAAATACTGGAGATGAAAAACACAATGAATAAGACAAAGAAAATATGGAGTCCTTAAAAAATAGGTCTGATATTATGGAGGGTAGAATCAGTAATTGAGAGAAGAGAAATAGAGACATGTTGTAGATGGTGAAGGAGAGAGAACTAAGACTAAAAAGAAATGAAGAAATTCTCCAAGAAATATCTGACTTGATTAGGAAATGCAACATAAGGATTATAGGTATTCCAGAGAAAGAAGAGAGGGAGAAAGGAGCAGACAACTTCTTCAAAGAAATAATAGCTGAGAACTTCCCAAACCTGGGGAAGGAGCTGGAATTACATGTAAATGAAGCTAATAGAACTCCTAACTATATCAATGTAAAAAGACTGTCTCCAAGGCATATATTAGCAAAACTGGCAAAAGTCAATGACAGAGAAAAAATATTAAGGGAAGGAAGGCAAAAGAAAATAACCTACAAAGGAACCCCTATCAGGCTTTCAGTGGATTTCTCAGCAAAAACTTTACAGGCTAGGAGACAGTGGAATGATATATTCAAAATTCAAAAAGACAAAAACTTTCAGCCAAGAATACTCTATCCAGTGAAATGATCACTCAGATACCCTGGAGAAATAAAAATTTTCCCAGATAAACAAAAGCTGAGGGAGTTCATGGCCATGAGACTCCCCTGCTACAAGAAATGATCAAGAAGGCCCTCATACCTGAAAAGAAAAAGAAAGGGTTTACAAAGCCTTGAGCAAGGAGATAAATAGACAAAATCAGAAAACTGCAGCTCTCTATCAGAACAGGTTAGCAAACAATTATAACATTACACATAAAGAGAAGGAAAGCATCATAAGCTACTATAATCACTTCACTTTAATCACAAACTCACAACACAAAATGCAATACGTTGTGACAACAATAACTTAGGGAAGAGGAAAGGGATGGAACTTGCTTAGACTAAAGAAATAAAAGGCTATCAGAAGATGGACTATGTCATCAATGAGATATTTTATACAAACCTCACAGTAACCATTAAACAAAAAATCAGAACAGACACAAATGATAAATAAACAGAAAACTGAGAAAAACATCATAGAGAAACACCAAACTGAACTTGCAGTCAGAAATACACAGGATCAGAAACAAGGAAAACACAGAACAACTGGAAAACAAGTGATGAAGTAGCAGTTTTAAGCCCTCACATATCAGTAATCACTCTAAATGTAAATGGATTGAATTATCCAATCAAAAGACACTGAGTGGTTAGAGGGATTAAAAAACAAGAGCCAACAATCTGCCTCCAGGAAACACATCTCAGTTCTAAAGACAAACTGAGGCTGAGAAAAGGGATGGAAGAGGATACTCCAAGCAAATAGCAAACAAAAGAAAGCAGGTTCTGCCATACTGACAAAGTACACTTCAAGATAAAAAAGGCAATGAGAGACAAAGAGTAGTAGTATATAACGATAAAAGGGACACTGCACCAAGAAGACATAACATTTATAAATATATATGTACCTAACACAGGAGCACCAAAGTACATAAAGAAAATTATTTACAGACCTAAAAGGACAAATTAACAGCAACACAATTATAGTAGGGGACCTCAACACCCCACGTACATCAATGGATAGATTATTCAGACAGAAAGTCAACAACGAAATAGTGGCATTAAATGGAAAAATATCCCAGATAGATTTAATAGATATATAAAGAACACTCCATCCCAAATCAGCAGAATACACATTCATGTCAAGTACACGTGGAACAGTTTCAAAGACAGACCATATGTTGGGAAAAAAGACAAGCCTCAGTAAGTTTAAGATTGAAACTATATCAAGCATCTTTTCCAACCATAACGCTAAAACTAGAAATCAACTATGAAAAAAGCTGGGAAAATGACAAATATTTGGAGACTAAACAACATCCTACCAAACAACCAATGGATCAATGAAGAAATTAAAAGAGAAATCAAAAAATATCTGGAGACAAAAGAAAATACACCATACCAACTCATATGGGTTGCAGCAAAAGTGTTCCTAAGAGGGAAATTCAAAGCAATACTGACACACTTTAACAAGAAAAATCTCAACTAACTAATCTTAAACTACACCTAAGAGAACTAGAAAAATAAGAACAAAGCAAGCCCAAAGTCAGCAGAAGGCGGGAAATAATAAGAATTAGAGCAGAAATAAATGAAATAGAAACCAAAAAAACAGTAGAAAGGATGAACGAAACAAAGAGGTAGTTCTTTAGAAAGATAAAATTGACAAACCCTTAGCCAGACTCACTAAGAAAAAAGAGAGAAGGCTCAAATAAATAAAATTAGAAACAAAAGAGGAGAAATTACAACAGATACCACAGAAATACAAAGGATTATAAGAGAATACTATAAAAAAACTATATGCCAACAAATTGGATAATCTAGAAGAAAGAGATAAATTCTTAGACTCACATAACCTCTCAAAATTGAATCAAGAAGAAATAGGGAATCTGAATAGACCAATTACAAATAAAGAGATTGAAACAGTAATTAAAAATGTTCCAAAAAATAAAAGTTCAAGACCAGATGGCTTCTCAGGAGAATTCTACCAACATTCAAAGAAGACTTAATACCTATCCTTCTGAAACTATTCCAAAAAGCTGAAGAAGAGAGAGCACTTCCTAACTCACTCTATGAGGCCAACATCCCCCTGATCCCAAAGCCAGAAAAGGATAACAAAAAGAAGGAAAATTACAGGCCAATATCGCTGATGAACATAGATGCAAAAATCCTCAACAAGATATTGGCAAACTGAATACAGCAATACATTAAAAGGATTATATATCACGATTGACTGGGATATATTCCAGGGACACAGAGTAGGTTCAACATCCGCAAATCAATCCATGTGATATACCACATTAACAAAATGAGGAATAAAAACCACATCTCAATACATGGAAAGCATTTGACAAGATGCACAGCCATTTATGATAAAAACTCTCAATAAAATGGGTATAGAAGGAAAGAACCTTAACATAACAAAGGCCATATACGACAACCCCAGAGCCAACATCATTCTGAACAGGGAAAACTGAAAGCTATCCCTTTGAGAACAGGAAGAAGACAAGGGTGCCCACTCTCACTACTCCTATTCAGCATAGTACTGGAGGTTTGGGCCAGAGCAATCAGGTAAGAAAAACATTAAAAGGTATCCAAACTGGCCAGAAAGGAAGGAAACTCTTGCTACTTGCAGACAACAAGAGTCTATATATAGAAAACCCTAAAGAATCCATCAGAAAACTATTAATCAACAACCACAGCAAAGTTGCAGGATACAAAATCAACTTACAAAAATAAGATGCATCTCTATACACTAATAACAAACTAGCAGAAAGAGAAGTCAAGAATACAATCCCAGGGCCGGCCCCGTGGCTGAGTGGTTAAGTTCGCACACTCCACTTCGGCAACCCAGGGTTTCACTAGTTTGGAACCTGGGCGCAGACATGGCACTGCTCATCAAGCCATGCTGAGCTGGCATCCCCACATGCCAAAGCCAGAAGGACCCACAACTAAAAATACACAACTATGTACTGGGGGGGCTTTGGGGAGAAAAAGGAAAAATAAAATCTTTAAAAAAAAAAAAACAATACAATCCCATTTACAATTACAACAGAAAGAATAAAATATCTAGTAATAAATTTAACCAAGGAGGTGAAAGAGCTATACAACGAAAATGAGACATTATTGAAAGGAATCAATGATGACATAAATGGAAAGATATTCCATGCACATGGATTGGAAGAATAAACATAGTTAAAATGTCCATACTACCTAAAGCAATCTACAAATTCAATGCAATCCCAATCAGAATCCCAGTGATATTCTTCATGGAAATAGAACAAAGAATCCCAAAATTCATATGGGGCAACAAAAGACCACAAATAGCTAAAGAAATCCTGAGAAAAAAGAACAAAGCTGGAGGCATCACAATCCCTGACTTCAAAATATACTACAAAGCTATAGTAATCGAAACAGCATGGTACTGGTACAAAAATAGACACAGAGAACAATGGAACAGAAGTGAAAGTCCAGAAATATAACCACATATCTACAGACAGCTAATCTTCAACAAAGGAGCCAACAACATACAATGGAGAAAGGAAAGTCTCTTCAATAAATGGTCTTGGGAAAACTGCACAGCCACAAGCAAAAGAATGAAAATATACCATTATCTTTCACCATACACAGAAATTAAGTTAAAATGGATTAAAGATTTGAGGTAAGAGATGAAACCATAAAACTCCTAGAAGAAAATATAGGCAGTACACTCTTTGATATCAGCCTTAGAAACATCTTTTCGAATACTGTGTCTACTCAGGCAAGAGAAACAAAAGCAAAAATAAACACATGGGACTTCATCAGACTAAAGAGCTTCTGCAAGGCAAAGGAAGTCAGGAACAAACAAAAAGACAACCCACCAACTGGGAGAAAATATTTGCAAATCACATATCCAACAAGGGGTTAATCTCCAAACATATAATGAACTCACACAACTCAACAACAAAATGACCTGATCAAAAAATGGCCAGAGAATATAAACAGACATTTCTCCAAAGAAAAAATACAGATGGCCAACAGGCACACGAAATGATGTTCAACATCACTAAACATTAGGGAAATGCAAATCAAAACTACAATGAGATATCACCTTAAACCTGTTGAATGGCTATAACTACCAAGACAAAAAATAACAAATATTCGAGAGGTTGTGGAGAAAAAGGAAGCCTCATACACTGCTGGTGGGAATGCAAACTGGTGCAGCCGGTATGGAAAACAACATGGACATTTTTCAAAAAATTAAAAATAGAAATCCCATACGACTCAGCTATCCGTCTACTGGGCATTTATCCAAAAAACTTGCAATCAAGAATTCAAAGAGACTTAGGCACCCCTGTGTTCCTTGCAGCATTATTCACAACAGCCAAGAAGTGGAAGCAAATGGATAAAGAATTTGTCTTGTATATATATATATATATATATATATATATATATATATATACACACAATGGATTATTACTCAGCCATAAAAAAAGACAAAATCGTCCCATTTGCAACAACATGGATGGACCTTGAGGGTATTACGTTAAGCAAAATAAGCCAGATAGAGAACAAAAGACACTGCATACGTGGTAGATTAACAAACACATGAACAAAGAGAACAGATTGGTGGTTACCAGAGGGGAAGGGAGGTTGAGGGTGGGCATAAGGGGTTAAGGAGCACATATATATGGTGACTGACAAATAGTAACGTACAGCTGAAATCTGACGTTATAAATTATTATGACCTCAATAAAATAATTTTTTTTTAATTCTTTACTGTAGCACTCAAATACTCAGCACTATGATTGGCAAATAAATCTGTATATCTATGCTCCTAGTTTAGCCTAACAATACTGTAAAGGTGAAATCATAAATAATTTGAAATATATAAAGCATGTTACTCTACTCTTCCACAAATCACCTACATTGGTCCAAAGGTCATATCCATTTATCTTTCCACAGATAAAATTCATAACCTTAACTCATACTGAAAGAAAAATTTATATGCTAAGTAACACCTTGAAAGATCTTTAGGAGTTGAAGTTCCAAGACTATAAGACAAAAATTAATTTCCAAAAAGGGTATTATTCTAAGTTTAACCATACTCAGGGAAAGTTTCAAATCTTCATAATAACCAGAGGAGACTTTAAACTGAAAATTTCTTTTAAAGTTACTTCTAAAAATTAACTGGTGAATTGCCTGTGTAGAAATCATTTATTGAAAGCATATACTGAGCATATCTTCTCTTCTAATTCCGTCGTTATGCCCCAAATGTTTTCTATATTTTATATATATAATTTTTTTTTAATTTCTGAATAGATGTACCTAGTACTGCCCCCTCCCAGAAAGGACCACTTTTTCTTGTATAACAATCTTCCAGAGACAGTCTAAGCATACATAAGCATGCATACATTTGTATGGGCAGGTGAATATATGTGCAAAATTTTTTAAAAATCACGCAATACACTGAAAAGCACACTATATATACTGTTCTGCACCTTGCAAAAGCTTTTTCCTGGAGAAAGGGTACCTAACCACGCTTTTAGTCAAGACAGTTCTATGATGTTTAAAATCACTTTCGCTGATTACAACACTAACAAATGGAAAATGCCAAAAAATGTATACAAAAACAACTTCACTCATAAACCCAACCAATCAGAGAAAACATTTATGTGTTATTTCCTTCTTTCTTTGCATGACACAGACAGAGATACAGGGTACAGATCAGATGGTATCCTATGCCTTCTTAACAACACAGAGCACTAGATGCTATGATTAAGTAGGAGACCTCAGAAATGTAGTTCAACCTGCTCCTACATGGTTGTCCTACCTTGGAGACCTAAACTGACCTGGCTCCCAAAGGAGATGACTAAGAATTTCTGGACAAAACTTAATAATCGTATAAAGTTTACATGTCTTTCATACTAAACCTATTAGTCTAGCTTGGAATACGATCCAGATGACAGAAAGCAAGTAAGTACTTAGTAATTAGTTTCCACTCTGTTGAGGATTCCGTTCTTCCACACTCCTACAATCGAATATCTTACTATCACAATCAAAGCACGTTTTCCAGTAAAATATCACTCGCTATTTAAACCTACTATTATATAAACCCAGAATCAAATAACAGGCAAGCAAAGTGGCTAGGGAAGAAACGCAACTTCAACACAGTCACAGGAAATGGTCACCTTAGAGCAAAATTAAGTTAGGCAATTTCTTGCGAATGCTTCCCCCTTCCTATCCTTGGGGGTCAACTACCTCAAGATAAAGAGTAAGGATGGCTGCATGTTCAAAACATCAAGAGAAAACATCATGCACATGCTGTCGCTGACAAGCGTCTCAGACATCTTTCTACCAAAAGCAAATCTGGAAATAATCTTGAAGTTGTTCTCCTCTACTTCCCATTTCTAGAATTACCATTCCTAGAAACAGCAAAATGAAGGAAATCTACAAGCCTATTCCAGGGGCAGAACCTTCCGATTTCAAAACGTCAAGTGAATTTACCCATTTTAATTTTCGGTTTTTCCCTTTAGGAATATTCTAGAGACGCTGAGACAGGTACTATTTTGCTTCTGACTTCGTTTCAACAAATCCTTACCACTGTCCGTTTCAACCAACAACACTACGAGGAAAGCTTCAGCTGTAAGGGATGTGGGTGTCTGTGGGTGTGGGTGTCTGTGTGTGTGTGTGTGTGCTGTGTGTGTGTTGAGAGCGAGGAAAGCTTCGGCTGTAAGGGGGGTGGGCGTGTGCAGAGAGCGAGGAGAGCCCACCTAAAACCGCGGCTGCGACAGGCCCGTGACCCCTCCTGCGTCAGCTGGCCGGACCTCCCCTGTACAGTTTCAGATCAGGCCGGACGTACGATTTCACTCTCGTGAACAACATCGATGATGGAGGACCAGTCTTAAGAAGTGGGTGAAAAGAAGCTAAGAATCGGGTCCAGAGGCTTAGGAGACGAGGCCTTAGCTTAGGAACGGGGGCACTTGGACCCTGCCCTCGCCCGCACTTCCGGGCGCGGCGCTCGGCCCGGCCCTCAGGCCGCCCTTCCCGGAGGCCTCGCCGCTGGCCCCAAGCTCCTCAAAGGCGCAGCCCCGGCGGCCTGCACACAGGGACAAGACTGCCCGTGTCCGCAGCTCCGCGGGGAAGCGGCCGGCCGCCCGGCCGCCCCGCGCCGCGGCGTTACCTGTTGAGGAGCAGGGAGGCGGCGCTGAGGCAGAGCAGCAGGAAACAGAACAGCGGGTACTGACGGCAGATCTCGCGTCCCACGTCCAGCCGCAGCCACTGCTTCAGCTTCTCCCGAATCGTCCGCACCGAGGGCACCATCTCCGCCGCCGTGGCTGAAGCTGCGCTACAGACTGAGGCCGAGGTCGAGGCGACCCCCATCGACCTCCCGCGCCTCCGCCTCGCCGGCCCGGCGGCTGCTCAGCACAGCCGCCGATCGGCCGACTGTCCGGCGGGTGAAGTCGCCTAAGGCCCCGCCCAAGGCCCCGCCGCGCGTGCGTGGCCACCGCCCCCCGCCGGCCAGGAGAACGGCCGCACGACGTGCTCTAGGTCATCACCCCGCGCGAGGCCGCTGGCGTCCAACTGTGTCGTTCTGCCGGCTAGATCCTTGCGCCGGCCTCTCAGCGGGGGCTAAATTCTACTGGCAACGGACATTTTTCGGAAATCGGGGGGAAGCTGCAAACCGAGTGACCACCTGTATTGCAGAAGGGAGAGAGAAGGTTGTGCCCGAGCACAGGAGAAGCTGTAGTGCCCTGCAGCCGCCCCACCCTGCTTGCGCGACACGCCGACCTCGCGGGGCCCGCTGGGGAGTGTAGTCTTTGGGACGCGAGCCCGCGGGGGAATCGAGCGTGGTCGCGCCCCCTCGCCGTACTCCACGCCTCCTCGGCGTAGGTTCAGCTCCTAGTCGGGACAGGTCCCAGCTTTGCAGGACGGTCAACGGGGAGGAGGGGGGACGCCTTATTTTGCGGGCGAGGGGAGGGAAGACCGGTGAGTATAACCACTCTGGAATACGGAAGAGTCAAACCCACCGCTCCGCCAGCCCTGCAAGAGAGCATCTTTTGCGCGCTCACGGCCTAGGTGGAGCTCAGTTCACAAGAGCCCTGCGGGCCTAATCAGAATCCAAGTTTTTGGACAAGGTGGGTTGGCAGGTTAGATTAAATGTCTGTTGTAAAGTCTCGTGGGGCTCTCGCTTTACTAAGTCATCACATTTCTGAATTTTAATTTCCGTATTCTCTGCTACGCTGAGATATGCAGGAAGACATTATTGTAATAAGTAAAATGTATTTAGGCGGCGCGCTAAGCACTTTCATTTAACCTTCACACATTCACCTCATGATGTGGATACGTACTGTGGTGTCTCCCATTTTACACCTAAATTACTGAGGCGGAGAGGAACATGCTCAGAATCGTACGGGTAGCGAAACCGGCATTTGAAGCCGTTCTAACCCCAGAGCCGGCGCTCTCATGCTGCCTGTTATTTCTCTTCCCTAGGATCTTACCCTCCGAAGTGCGGAGACACGTTCAGAGACGTCTGACTAAATATTCAAAATTTTTAAACCATGGTGTACGTAGTTTCATGAATATTTTCCCACGTTATTCTTCTCAATTCCATGGATCATCTTTAATGATGCATTATTTTCCTTCGTAATGTACCATCCTTTATTAATACTATTTTATTTCATTGATGTTATAATGATTGTTACCATCCTTGATAATAAATCGATATACTTTTCTAATTTCTTTAGGACCAACATCTAATACAATCGCTGGCTCAAAGGGTAAAAACGTAATATATACTGTCAAATTTCCTCCTAGAATGGTTTACCAGTTCTACAGTGGTATATAAAAGTATCCGTTTCACTGATACTGTTTAAACTAACATCACAAATATATTCATGCTGTACCATTTCTGATTAAACCATTTAAGACTACTGTGTAACATCACGGGAAAGATTAGTGCTTTTTTAAATGTTTTGAGGTACACATTTAAAATTTTCAGTTTTGCAGACTTTTTTTTTTAGCATCTTTGGGTTATCTATAACCCTTGTTTAATAGGGTTTATTTAGGGTTTATACCCTGAAGTATAAATAAAACGTGTACGTTGAATTACTCTACATGTATCAAGGGCCCACTGTGGACTTGAGTACTTTATATTTGGGTAAGTTACTTAAACTTTTCTGGGAAGTTATATTGCCAATCTTTTTTTCTGTTTAAAACTTTTCCTTCCTTTTAGGCTTATTCTGAAATTACTGTTCAACTTTTCACTGCGAGCCAGTACATTTTAAAGACAAAATGTTC
This sequence comes from Equus przewalskii, assembly GCF_037783145.1. Classification (NCBI taxonomy): domain Eukaryota; kingdom Metazoa; phylum Chordata; class Mammalia; order Perissodactyla; family Equidae; genus Equus; species Equus przewalskii. Next base: position 38,556,766 of record NC_091839.1, read on the forward strand.
CCAGTTCTGTTCACATTAGACATCTTTACAACAATTAGCAATTAAAATAAGCTAATTAGACAATAGGCAATTTAAATTTTCATATTGCTCTTAGGCTCAGAAAAGGAAAAAAAGTAAAAATAATTTCTGCCACAAGAGTATTCTTTAAAATCCACACCTTAAGCAAGAAAAAGACATTTTCTTGTTGATACACATCTCATCTTTTTTATTTCGCTAAATGTTTTCTCTTTCACCATATGGTCTAGTGTCCACCTGAACACTGACACACACAGCTTGATTTTTTCCAGCCTTTCATTAAAAGTTTTGAACTTCCTAGCAGGGATATGGGATAGCCACAATCAATCCCGGTTCTGAAACCAGCTCCACCTTCTACTCGCACTATTCCATTGAGCAGAGTGAACTTGATCTAGCTCAACCCCTGCATCCTCAACTCTAAAACAGAGATACCTTCTTCCTAAGTTTGAGAGAGGATTAAACTTGGTGGAAAGTGCCTATTAAATGTCTTTGTACAATGCTTAATACAAAAAGTTTTCTTATTTTATGAATTTATGTACAGAAACCAGCCAAACCAGTTAGCTTTATTTGGATAACAACCTAAAATGATAATGACATGAAATTAAAGCTATGATACCTTATAGGAAACTGAGATCCAAAGAGGTTTATTGCCTGCCCTAAAGTTCTAGACCTGCACTGTCCAATATAGTAGCCACTAGCCATTATCTGGCTATCGGGCATTTGAGATGTGGCTAGTTTGAAGACATGTAAGTGTAAAATACATATCAGATTTTGAAGACTTGGCATGAAAACAATATAAACTATCTCAATTTTTCAAACTTGATTACCTGTTAATTGATATTTTGGAAATAATGGGCTAAAAATTATTAATCTCCTATGTTTCTTCTTACTTCTGTACTGTGGCTACTAGAAAATGTAAAGTTACATATGTGGCTTGCATTATATTTCTACTAGACATTGCTGCTCCAGGCTGTTAGCTGTGGAGAGCCAGTACAGTTAAATGTGTATATTTTTGATAAATGCTACAATTATTACATGTGCTGGGGTACATTTTCAAACTATAAAAAGTAAAAAATACTTGATAATATATTCATCTAAAGGACTTATAAACATCAAACTACAATCTGATAATATCTCCATTATTTTAATGAATATTTATTGAATTAGCAAATAAGGCACTGTACTAGATGTGGTGGCAGATACAATGATTTAGATGCATTTTTCTGACCTCCAAAGGCTTACAATCTAGTGAAGGAGACGTCACACATGAAAAATAATGTATAATACAGGGAGAGTTTTTTTTTTTAAATCACAGGTGATGGAAAAGAAATTTTCAACTCGTGAGGATCTGGAAAGACCTCTGGGAAGACAATTTGAGCAAAGAATAGGATTTATCTCTTTGCTTTCACTTAATTTTCCGAAGTCATGCAGCACTAGGCAATGTTACTTATTTTAAAATGCTTCTAATTAAACTTGATTCCCCCGACCCCACCAGCAAACTGCACAAATTGCTTTTTATATTGGTACAGGAATTTAAAAAGATGGTGTCAGAGTATCTGAATCCCAGTAATTAGGCCTAGTTAACTCTCATGATCCACAATATACACCAAATTTTAACTGTTGAGTGCCATTTTTTTGTATGGCTTGAGTGTGTCAGGAAGAGGTTAGATGAATACAGTTGGTCCTCCGAATCCGCGAGTTCCGCATCCGCAGATAGAGGGCCAACTGCATTCATGGTAGCACTACGCCATTTTATGTAAGGGACTTGAGCTTCCGCAGATTTCAGTATCAGCGGGGCTTCCTGGAGCCAATCCTCCGCGGATACCAAGGGACGACTACATGCAAACTACCCCAACGAGCCATTTCAGTCCATCTCTCTCACAGATGGAGCATGCTCTCCTATCACAGGTTTTCCCCCTCTATGTCTCAAAGCTTCAAGGTTCTTATTTTACGTTTTGCGGCATCCGTCATGTTATTTTCAGTCTTTATTTTACATTTCATAATATCGTCTTCATAATCTATCCCTTTGTATCTTCTGGATAAAGGAACCATCGAACTGCCTTCTTTATTCCAAGAAATGTTCCTTTCCTTGGTTTTCAAAAAAGGAACTCATTACAATGGAGAATGTAATTCAAGGAAGAACATTAAGGGATTTTTATGGGTAGGAGTTTCAGATGTTCAAAATGCAGTTATTTCATATTTAACCTCCCTTTTTTGTGGCCATCAAGTAAAACCTTCAATAGGAAAATACGAAGAACTACAACTTTACAGAACCAGTGGCTCACAGATACTCTCTGGGCAAAAGCTGTTTTGACCATGTTCTGGGTGGTCTCAAGATCTTAGCACCAAAAGCTAAGCATTTAATGTTTGTCATCCTATTTCTAAGATATGATGGAATAACCATTCTCTCAAACCTCACTTTCAGGGAAATAGGTAATTTGGCCATAAATTCAGAAAATGTAAACTATTCAGTAACTGATGAGAAACTGAAAATATGCTCAACTGCCTGCTGATAAATATTCGATTGGTAAAGGCACTTATAATCTAACACCACCATTATCCTGTATAAGATGAACAATGTTTCTTGTCTACTTTTTAAAGTTAGCTTTTAAATAAGTAAAACATTCCACCTTATTTCCTATGTTAACTATAGAGACAATGGCATCCTTTCATAAAAAGAAAAATGCTAACTATATTCAGATGTTTAAATATGGCTTTCAACTGAAAAGTAACTTGGAAAACATTTTGGAAAGGCTTTGCAATCCTTCCTTTTACCTCTGGGGAGACTATTTTCTAAAACAGGAAAACAAAAGCACTTTGAGATGGTACCTATAAAGCACCATGCAACTAGATTTGGTTCAAAATTGTGAAAATCACTAATACTAGTACCTCAATTCCAATTCTAGTAAGGTTGCTACCAAATAATTAAAATCAATTTTTACCTTCACTAAAAAGAAACGTATTATTCTGGTAAGCTGATTCCAGCGATAAGAAAATAAACTCAATACAGTATATCCAAGCAGAAATAAAATAATTTTGTAGATTTTTATTGAAAAAATTTTTTTGGAAAATTTCCCCTATATATTGAAGGACAGCATTTAAATTTAGGCTAGCTCAGATAAACTCAAGATTTTTAAAGTGAATTTTGAGCATTATCAGAAACCCATATGGCCTATACTCTTCAATTTTGTGAAAAGTTACAGATATATCCTTATTTATTCAATATAATTAAGAACTGTATGTTCAGAGAGCAGTTCTATCACTTCTATTATCAGTTAAAAACAAAACATATAATTTGAAAGCTTAGTTTAGCTTCTCCAAGAATGCTCACAGAAACACTGATGGCAGGATTGGAGCAATTGTTCCAGGGCTTCAGAGTTACGAGCCCAACAAATGCCTCTATCTAGTCCTTTTCATGTACTGGCTTTTCAAACGTTGATAACACATCATGTATTATTCTTCAATTGGTTTAAGCCTATTTACATATTCAGCAAGTGCCAGTTTCATAGCTTTTTTCCCACTGTGTAAAGCAGCATATGAAACTGCTATTGATCATGGTAGAAAATGGGAAATTCTAATTCTCACATACACTGTTGACAGAAAATGAATTTGAAGGATAGCAGCCCTAATGAATATCATTTAAACAATTCTGAAGATTCTTTTTGCAATTACAAATAGAAGTATCAGATCTTCAAATGTTGCCAGATGTTTTAAAACCATGGTTTTGTTCCTAAAGTTACCTTTAAGCAGAGATTGATAAATTTTGGGTTTTGATTCATATAAATAACTATGTTACAAACCTATAGCACAAGCAATGAAGGAAGAAGAATCAGCTAACAGCCATATGTAAACCCCAGAGAGCCACGACTAGGACTTTTATCTTGATGTTCTCCTCATTGCACATGTTCTTCAGGGCTACTTTGCTGATGGTTTTAACACACCTACAGCAAGGAGACTACTATTTTGGCTGAAGATTTTTGAGAGGTTGGCTTGGGATGGGGTAGAACTCTCACACACCAGAAATATGAAAGGAAAGACAAGGCAAACAGTTTGTTTACAGACACTATCAACAAAAGGTAAGGCTAGGATGGAAGGGTAAACTGGGACCAAATTAGGAAAGTTTAAATCACATATGTGGCCTACATTTTATTTCTTTTGGACACTGCTATTGTAGACTTTAGAGATAGATATGGAGAGCCACTATAATTAAATGTGCCACTTATAAATCTGGTCTTCGGGAACCATTTATTTGTAAATATGAAATTCAGCCAGACCTGAACTTCCTAAAGGGTAGGGGAGGACTTGTAGACATTTCAAGCCTAATCAGTAACAGTGAACGATCATATGTAACTGACTGTGATGAGAAATTAAGAGGACATAATCAGTGACAGCACAGCACCGTACCATGTACAGCAAACAGCTGAAAGGCAGACCTGCACATAACACAGATCGGTGAAGTCCTGACGTTAAAATAGGAGTGCACATGGATGTGATATGCAACTGAACATAGATGAGATCAAGAAGAGAACAGAGGAAATAAGGAAATAGATGAGAATGGGGTGGTCAGAGCAGACTAGAGAACGAGCAAAGTGCCAAGGAAACTTATCAAGGAGAGTGAGTCAATGTAACAAATGCTTTAGAGAGGTTAAAGCTTTTAAATATCTAATTTTCCTATCAGGCTACTGCTACTAGTATCCAGTAAACAGCTCTTGAAAATAGAGGGGAAGGGGAAAATTGTCTTAAAAGGGGTATCATTCCTAAACCACCAAGCTGCCTAGGAAAAGGTGCAATAAAATGCTTTATCCTGATAATGAAACATGTGGGGTTTCAACCTAGACAGTTTACTGGGTCGGGGAGAGAGTGCTGTTGCTTGGTGTTATTTTGGATTATACGCTGGCACTATAATTTTTCGGAAATATTTGAAGTATTAATAAAGCAAATTTAGGACAATGGTTTTGCAGTTAGACTGCCTTCTATTTCCTGACCGGTTCATTAATATATTAGCATTATACCAAATGTGAGTTCTGCCTAGAATTCCAAAACAGACTTGAGATAAATGAACACTAATTCTAAAGATTTTAAAACGTGGTTATTACCACTAAAGTAGATCCATGTTGCTCAAATATTAGTTGACATCTGTTATCCAGGGTGACCCCCAATTAGTACAGTATTAACACAATAATTTAGGAATAACTTGAAGAATGCTCTGTGACCTATATAATTTTCTTCCTCAGAATGTACAGGTCCCAAGGTCTCCTTCACTGTAAGAGAAATATCTGTCCTACTCTGTCTCCCTCAAAGTATCACAAAAATAACATACCAGGAAATATTCATACAGGTAAGGTATTTCAGAGTGAGACACCAGTCTTTCATTGTTAACATTTCCTCTATTTCGTGAAACTAAGCCTTTGCAACAAAAGTATGAATGAAATGAAGCAAAAAATCCTCCAGGCAGAATTTTACCAAAAACACAAGCTTTATCTCATAGAATGTTGAGCTGAAAAAATATCAGAATTTAATATAATCTCTTTTTACCAGCAAGGGAACTCAGGACCAAAGAGGTTATATCTGTGTTTGCCTCAATGAATAAGAAAAAATATTTTTTTCACCTAGAATTATTGGGGAAATAAAAGTATCTAGAAGACTCTATTAATACACCTATTTTGATTTAGCAACCTATGTTTAAGTTTACATGAAAAGTGAATAGAGACACACACAGGCTACATCAGGCTTATTAAAGTGGAAGAGCCCTATGAATACAAAAGATCAGCTGTGCCTCGTGTCCATCAATTTTAATTGAATGGGTCTAGTAAACTAGTTAATAAGCTTTATTTTCCTTGTTAGTTTCCTGGGATGTGTGTGGGTGCCAAGATAGTATTACCATTAAAAAATCAGCCAAGACTTTTGGTATCAAAAATCTTGGAAAGTCAGTTTCTCCCTTGATATCAGCTAATTAATACTTAATACCATAAAAATTTTAATAACTGGAAGAGGTCCTTAGGAACAGCCAAAATTATCTAAGATGTTTTAATTGCCTTTATGTGGAAAAATTCTAAAGGATTTAGAATCTCTAAACTGCAAGACAGAGCCTATGACAAAAGTATAAAATATATCACGCAAGTACATTCCCATGGACTCATTAAACCCCAGAACATCAAATCTAGAAGAGATCGGTTGGAGAGATCCCCACCAAAAGAAGGAAGGTAGTCTCATCACCTAGCTTACATGAAGGTAGCTGTATTAGATGTAAATGGAAAAAACAAAACAACGCTCAATGGTTTCTTTTTAATTTTTCAGAAATTATATGCTAAAACAAAGCCTATTTTATTTTACTATTCCCAAAAAAGCCTTTCAAAATAATCTGCTTTGCCCAGTCAAGAATGCGATTTTGCATCTTTGGTCACAAAATATTTTCTTGTGTATACTTTCAGCGTGCTAGGTGCTGTTCTCTTTTCAAGTAAGATTTATTCAAACTTTTCCTAGATAATTTGTTTTAAATGAGCTGTGACATGAACTTTAAAGTGATTTCTTCAAATAAATCCAAGATACTGTATGCCATATTGCTATATTTTACTACCCCGTTTTATTTAAAAACTAGCACTTCTGATACTAATTTAGGTACAAAAAATGAAAAGAACTGAGGCTCATATTAATTTTGCACTCACAGGGCTACAAGGAACAGGACCCATTCTTCAAGGGAGGGATGAGTGGGAAGGAAAAGGCAAGACCTCTGGTTTACAAGAGTGGAAAGGGGAAAAAAGTGCAGTTGACTGAGGTTTGTAAAGCTCCTTTCAGGATCTACTCCCCTCCACAAGCCAACAACCCGCCTGGGAGGGGTCACGACTCCTGCAATTGGACACATTTCTTTCCGGCATTGGAGGGGGTACCCTGCTTGCCTGCCTGCTCCTGAAGAAACTAAAATAATGCCTGATAGTCCTTATGTTCTTCTTACAAACACAGAACTTAACCATCTCAGTGGATAGGCCCAGTAACAACACCTGACTACTTTTACCAACAATACCCTTCTTTCATAAATATAAATAATAATTACCAACTATTTGAGGAAAATGAGAAGTATAAGAAGCCGATAACCAAAGTGAACTAATAGTTCAACACATCTTTAAGAAACTGCTAACTTTAAAAAACATCTCCGGAATTCAGGAATCAGCAAGACAGTCCATATACAAAGTAAGAACAGACTGCTTTACTGCCAAAATTTAAAAGTCAATATACGCCCTAGAAGGAAAAAAAGTGACACTGTCTATAAAGTATAAAAAGCTTCCAGTGATGGACAAGCAAAAAGTTTAAATATAAGAGAATCCAGTCCAAGTCTCCCAATCCAAGCTCCAAAAGAAAGCAGAAAAACTGAACAAAGTGAAAAGCAAAATTCTCAGCAATGAAGAAACCCTTTAGCTGAGAGAACTGAAGTGTATTCTGCCAATTTTTATAGATGACCTTTGACATATTACTCATTATTTCTGGTTTTCCTCCAAGCTCATTCCAAATATTAAATACACTGAGAAATACAACTGGTATATATGCCTAATTTTTCATGACATGTTAAAGCAATTTTAGAGGCCTAATTCCTGAGTCTTCCAATTAAAGCTACATGAATACCAACATATTCATAATATTCTCTTAAAAATGAAGTCATAAGGGTCTCTTTACTCATAACATAAAATATAAACCTAGTTTTAGCAATTTTGTGTTCAAATGATGCAGTATTGGCCTTTTCTTTTTTTTTTTTTTTTTTTAAGTTGAGGAAGATTTCCCTGAGCTAACATCCATACCAATCCTTCTGTATTTTCTTTGTGGGACGCCGTCACAGCATGGCCTGACAAGCGGTGTGCAGGTCCACACCCAGGAACTGAACCCGTGAAGCCAGGCCACGGAAATAGGGTGTGCAAACAACCACTCAGCCTCCAGGCTGGCCCGAAGCATTTTCTAATTCCCAAAGGAAAAAATATGACACTTAAGTTCAAACACAAATTATGTTACACAAATGTCACGATTATTCAAATTTCCTTCACCTCATTTAAAATTATTAAAAAAGCCGCACCAGAGATGATCTTATAACTCTTCTAGTACATCATGGTATGTTTCTACACTTAGACAACCAGATTTTGGAACCTACAAAACTCCTGTCTACATATTTTATATTCTTGTGAACAAGCCCTAGTCATATTCTTTAATCCACGGTTATGGCTCCTATACATCAAAACCTTTGCCCTTCTCCCTCGAGAAAGTAAAAACTGGCTTTAGTTCATAAATGACAGAAAATGCCAATTCCCGTAGGTATAACATTCTCGGCAAAATAAGTTGATATTTTGTCACAACAGCCTTTTCAGAATACAGATGAAAGCCTAAAAAGTCAAAATGACAATTCACAGACATTACTGACAGTGGCCCTTAGAACTCTCCTCAGAATGTTTCAAACTCCTTTACAAAGTAAAAAACCAGGTAGTCACTGAAGTTTATAAATTAATCTTGAGCCTACTAAATTTATTGCTTGCGTTAGAACCACACTTTGGCAAACTGTAATACTTGAAAACACTAATTTCCAAAATGGCTTATTAGGACTTCTCCCTCACCCAAGTCTTATTCAGCAGTCTTGATTTCAACAAGAAAAAAAGCACTGGTTTGGCATCTGCACAGGGAGCCAAACAGGCAATGTAACTGGTTTTCAAAATGCGTAAGTGTTGCAACAGAACTTTTTAGGTATAAAACTTTCATGGCAGTTCTGAAATGACAAAAGCTTGTTTTCATTAATCAGTATAAATTGTGGTTATCTTAAATACAAACTAAACTCTGCACCAAATGACCTAAAAGGAATTTTGTCCTGATGAAGTAGCCAAAGCTACCCCTACCCACCCGCCCCCCACCAAGAAATGGGCCTAGGGCTATGGGCCAACCCCCCCTCAAACGTATTTACAAGTTCTCCATTCTTTGATAATGATTTGCCAACTTAGCTTAATAAAACATATTTTAAGATGAGTTCACCCACCTAACCTCGCTTGCACAGTCATCTAAATGTGCAACATCTTATTAAAACAGATTTGTTCACTCCTCTCCCCTGAATTACTTGCAACCTCAATTTCTCATTTCCAAACTTTGAGAGAAAGACAGGGATAGAGAATGGAAGAACACTGCACGGTGGGGCATATTCTCAGAAAAGCAGAACCAAATTACCATTAACAATTTCTTCACGTCCACTGGCACGTACATGACCACAGAATATTTTCATTATCAATTAAAACTAAGTGAAGAACAACACTATACATTTATTCTATATATCTCCCCATCATGTGCTTGGATTAGTGATCTTGGGGAATTTGTTTTTACCATTGGCTAGTTACTTTGAATGTATGGATAACAAAAGGCGAAAGAGCTCTAACGATTCCAGTGTCTATTTAAAAGCTGGTTAAATGAAAACGATGAAATGGAGGACACCCACAATAATTCTTGGACTCCTGGAGATCCTAAGACATGCTACAAAAATAGGTCTTTATTCTTAGGAAAATATAGTCAGAGCTAGCTTCCTTATGCTATACATAAAATCTTAACATCAGAGGCAGTACAGATAGTACAGATAGTTTTTGAACTGATCTCCAAACAAGCACAAACCCACTACGTTGAAAAGAACAAGTAATTTGAGGTTTTTGGCAAAAGACAGTACTTCACACATCTAATCCAAATCAAAGAGCCTGCAGACAGTTTTCAGTGAGATGAAAGGAATGAAATAAATATAAATTCTATGGATAAATAAATGTAAGAGACAATTTAAATAAGCTAACAGAACTAATTTTTTTTTTAAATAAAAATACTAGTCAGGTACAAGCTTTTGTTTCTCAATGCCAGACTTCTAAATGTTTGTCAGACTACTGTTAACATCATTAAAAACCTAATCTTGGAACTAGAGCATTAGTTATAATACTGTTTTACATTTGTATAAAAGACTTTTTCCCCAACTGAATGCTTCTGTTCCTGAAAAATATTTTAGTTTTATTACTGAAGGCAAACTGTGGTGCTAACAGAGCTTATATCTTAAGTACTTTTTAAAAAGTGACAGACCTAAAAGTCCATCTACTAATTTGCCCACAGTTAAAAAATGTCTTTGAATATTGGTTTGTAATTAGCATCTTAAGAAAAGTAGTGGCATGCCCTATTGAGTGGTGTGATTACTGAGTAATTAAAATACTACACTTTAAAACATCATCCCCACAAGTCTGTTCATTTTATGTATTATTAAGTTCTTTTATTATTTTATACCCACCACTAAATTCCTATGGTCAGATAAAAATTTTACAGTAGACATCATTGGGGAGAAAACGGTCATGGTGGGTTTTCTTGGGAGTTTTAGGAACCTAAGCAATCATTTACGCTAGGGTTAGCTCCCTCTCCTAAATGCATCAAGTACTTCTACTTTTTAAATTTCTCCCCTTAAAAATAGAGACTATGTCATACTCTGTAGTAACAAAGTGATCTTTTGCTATGTTTCTGATCAACACTCACTTTTGGCTCAGCAGTCAAAAAAGCTGTCCTGAATGTGACAATTTTACTCATCTACCATGATGTTCACCCTGATATTAAATAAGTCTTTCCAAATATCTTATATACAAGTGAATACCCAAGATCATCCCATCAATCCATTCCTATGTTGTTCCCATTTTATCATGAGGAAAGTGTTTCTATTTTGCTAAATCAGACTTGCAGTAATTGGTAGATAAAATTCTCATGATGCTACAACAACCACCATCATGAGTGTGCAACCGCTTTTTGTGCTCAATCCCCACTTCATTTCTACTATCTGATTCAGTTGCAATGGCTGAAAATCTTCCACAAAAAGCATGTTTGGGAGAATATATGCAACACAATTTTCTCACAAAGCAACTTTCTGAAAACTGATTAAGTAGACTGATGATCACTTTTGATTGCCAAGTAGTCTGCAGAAACAAAATCTTGCGTCTGTTTTGGTTAGGTAACTCAAGTTTTCTTTTTTAACAATCAGAATGCTTTAAGGATACATTTTTCACCCCAAGGAAGGGACTTGACTCATGGATTTAAGACCCATTCCTTGACAATATGTACAAAATTTCTTTAACTTGTCATCTGTCCATTCTTTGAAGCTGTCAAAGCCAAGAACCCATAAACAAATCACAAATAGCAATAACCTACATTAGTTAACATTCCCCTTTAAACATGTTGACATTTTTACTAAAGGATTAGTTATTTTTGCATTTCCATTTCTCATATCCCATGACATTCCATATAAATTGCATTATTGCTTTATAGGCCACACAACATTCAAAAGTATGTTTATATGCATTGCCTGTTTTCCTTGATCTCTGATAAGAGTTTGATACTGATTTTACTACAGAAATTTAAGTTTGAAAATACCAGTTAGTATTTCTTCTCAGAACTTAATTGTTCACATCACTAATCACTACATGCATATTTAGCTCTGATTATATTGCTCAAAAACTGCACCCAGTATCAGAACAGTGCAAATGATATTTAATTTTAAAAGTAATTATAATGGCTTGAATTCAAAGTTATTCAAATGAACACTGTCAAGTAATTTCACTTGAGTGTGTATATATTTCATCACCACTGTTTACATTACCCATCAATTCTTCACAATTTCTATCAGTTTTCCCTCCCAAACCCCCAAACTAAGAATGCCAAATAGTCTTGGAAACCCACGGCTCCTTATTTTAATGTTTTCTTAAGAACACATTTGTGAACTCACAAAAATGTTCATCTTTCAACTTTGACAATGCAGTTCTTACTTAAATTAAACAAACCCATCCTAAAATCCCAACAAATAATTCTGAGAATTAACTTAAACACCTTGACAGTGTCCCTTAAAAAGGGTATGACAGTAAAGTGCCAATAGGCATGGCAATGACCTCTTTGATGGGATCATTTAACTCCTTGGAACTGGGAAGTGCCAGCACCAAGGATTACACTGAGATTCAATTTTACTGAAGGCTACATTTTAGTTTTACCCACGTTCCACAACCTATTACACTCATTGTATGTTAGAATAAAATGTAAATGCTTTGTGTAGCCCTCAAACTTACACTAAGATTTGAGAGAAATGTACTTTAAAAAAGCACGGGGTAATATATAAAATCAGTGGCAGAAAGTTTCATTAAGCACCAGGAACTAATTTTTTTCACCCCATAATCATTTTGTAGGTAAGTTTCAATAACCGGCAAGGCACATTTACATATATTCCAATGAATACTTATTGACAAATTTTAAATTACACTCTATGTCCCAGCTATCCCAGTAACTGACATACAACATACTAAAATGGTTTATTAAGATAACATAAAAAAAACCAATTAATGTGAAACATACAGGCTATTGGCAACCACTATTCTAAAATTATGTAAGTACAAATAAACATACTGAAATGTGTGCAATTCTAAGAAGTTTTTAAACCAGAATATTTCTACACTAACACACATTTATATTAATGACACATAAAAAAAATAAAAACTTTATTACAAAAATAAGTTACACTCGCCTCCAGCTTACAGTATAAAACAATTTTATTTGCAGGAATGCAAAATGATTGTTTGCCATGAGCATTTTGAACATATGACATGTCTAATTTTCTTGTTAAGTTTGCATTTACTGGGGGAACTGGTGTGTATAAAACCTTAATTAAGTATAATAAGCTCTGATCTTCATCGTGGTGCCTATTGGGTATGTGATATAACTGCAGTATCCCTTTGGGGAAGGGGAAAAGGGATTTCTTTATACCAAGTCCTAAGTAAACTATAATTTCACTTTTGACTTTAAGCTATCAATTTAGGACTTGGCCAAAAATTTTTTTGAGGGTGATTCAATAGAGGATGCTTCACCACTGAACACTCACTGTCATCAAGGTGCTTCAGAAAATTAAAAACATAGCACAAATGATTGTACTCTATTCTACAAGTTATCATGACCTGCATAAGAAATGGAAAGCTGATTCACATTTTTGCAGTGATCAGCAATAAGAAATGCACTAATGAAACATATCTTTTACCTAAAAAGCTAAACTACAGCCATATACTAATTTCTATGATTTATGAAAAACTCCAAAATATCCAAATGTCAGGCTTTGCTGTACAATTGTCAGTTTTAGTCTGACTTTTTATAAAGGGACACTGCAGTATTTAGTACAAGTTCGGATGCACTTTTTTTGAACATCTGATGTCTTACAAAAGTAACATCTTGCTAAACTATTATACATCCAAATAACTACAATATCTGAAGAAGCAAGGCTGCTTTTTCAGCCACAAAATACGACAAAAGCAAGGCCTGTTATGATGGTCATGAGGAAGTCTTACAAGCCTCTGAAACTAAAGGCAACTAAGAATGTTACATTTGGTATATTAAAATCTTACCCTCATATCATTTAACAAGCCTTGCTTTTATCTACAAAGATTTTTCTATGTACAGTACAGACAGGGTATAGTTCAATCCTCTGCTACTGAGGTAGTTAACCAACCCTTTAAAAAAGGTTCTGAAAAGAACCACTATCTGGAATGCCTGACTAACCAGCTCTGATGATTACACCTGAAACTGCATATCTGAACACAATTCAAAAGTGATTACTATAAAAAAGATATAGACAATCATGATTAACCTTGGTGAACAGAAACAAAATTTAAGGATACCAACAATGGCATTCATCTATACCACTGCAATAAAATTTAAATGCACAAATTCAAGAGAATATTTCAGAAAACCACTGCTGGGATCCTTAATTTAAAAAAACAGGGGAAAAATCTACTTAGAGCAGATTTTTTAAAGAGAAGAACTTTATTCTTTATTAAGATACCATGCTAGAAGTTATGAAGGATTTCTGTTGGAACACATTTGGAAAATAGAGTAGCTTTAGTTTAATAACTTGCACTGCAGAGAAAATTGTTAAAGAAATTCATATCAAAGTCCAAGTATTAGTTCAATGTCCTGTATTTGATTCCATGATCTTCATAGGAAGGTCTTCTGCAATAGAATATGCTCCTATACAGCCGAGATATTTAAGGTTGCTTGATTTCCTTACCATTACTCCACTGCAAGCTTCTGGTGTAATCCCACATAGCAAGTCAGTCTTCATTGTAACAGGTCAGGACCGGCCTCGACCCCTTTTCCCTGCTAGCCAGGTAACAAAAGGAATCAGTTAGATAAATCAT